>NW_028288768.1:0-108764 GCF_059628265.1 Tinamus guttatus | reverse complement strand
GGTTTTGGCACCACACATCGCAGCCTCTCAGGCGCCGCCGCCCCGGCGGGCAGCGCGTGCGATTCGACTTTCCGACAGCTTTGGCCCACGTCGGCTTCCGTCCTGGCGGGGCCATTGCGCGCGTGCGAGCGCTGAAGATGGCGGCGGCCAGGGCTGTCTTGCGGCGCGGGGGCTGTTGTTGGGTCGCGTTGTCGCAGTGCGGCGGTTGGGCCGCGGCCGGGCCCCTCTGTGGGGCCGTGGCCTACTCCTCCGTGCCGGTCGTGAGCAGCAGGGCAGGCAAGCAGAGGGAAGGTGAGAGGGGCCCGGGCCGCTTCGCGACAGTGGCGGGGTGAGGGGCGAGGCACAGTGCAGTTTTGGGGGCTTCCTGGTGAGGTTTTGATAGCCTGCTGAGACCCACGTATTTATGTTGTATGTTCAGTGTCTGAGTCAGCGACTCAGCATGTTCTGAGCCCAGATGGACACAGTAGACAAGACTGTGTCCACTTTTTTCTAAAGGTTAGGTGGGCATATGGTTCTTGCAGATTTAGAAGCAAGCTAGATCACCACCTGAGTCTATAAATGGTGCCTGCTTGTGGGGCCCATAGCACTCCGGGTTTAAATCCTGATGTAAAGTTTTAGAGTTTTGGTGGCATAATCAACAAGATGGTTCTGGATGAAGTATGTGTGTTTAAAAGCACAGGGTAAGTCATAAAGCAGTGATAAGTATTTGCTGCTGTGGAGCCTCATATGAATGATTTAGTTTTGATGATTGTGTGACTTCTTGATGAAGAGAAGGAACAGAATTGCAGTCATAAAATACCTCGATAGACAACACGGAAAGAACTATGTATTTTTTTAAAAAAAGATTTGCGAGGATAAAGACAAGTTAATAAGGCAAAACACCTCAACCATCCGCTATTAAAGGATAAAACAGGCATATTCCAAGAACAGTTTTTGGGCCAGTCAAGATTGTTTCATAATGATCTTGGACAAGCCTCTTGAATATATGTTTTTTGGTGCTTCCGAGTATTTGGATTCAAGAAGTACATTAAGCATCGCACAGAAATTCTGTAAAATAAAATCCTTTCCTCTCCCATGAGATCCTGATTAAGTGTTTTTACATCAATATTCCACAAAGTAGCTGTTTGAACTCTGAGTGAAAACTTGCAAGATCAGTTTCCTCTCTGGGTAGAGCCTTGACTGTTGAAGAAGTAAAGCCAAGATATTAGCCAAACCCAGTTCATGTTACTCATTCAGTTCATATATCGTTCCAATTACTTGGGTGAGAGACCCTTTAATAAGACTAGAGCTTCAAAACTGTGAACTGCAGAGTGTAAAGTAAAAAAAAGAAGCCAACTCTTGTGCTTCTGGAGCGACTGATTTGAGCTACTCCTCAAGTTTTGTTGAGGTTCTAGTATGAGTGCACATAAGGAGGTTCTTATTGAAAATATTTCTTTTTCTTTCAGCCTCAACACGGAGAACAAGCAGGCCATCAGAATTTGTAAAAACAGTAAGAAACAAAACTATTTGCTGCTAACTTGGAGGTGTTTAAAAAGACTTTCTATTCTTATCTTACTAGTTTGTACAGGACCCTCTCCTTCAAATGGTGAAACAATGCAATGTGACCAAATTCCAGAATTGGTATCTGAATTCTTTACTGTTCCATCTGTTTTCAATCTGTTTTCTCATAAAGGGAAAAACACTATTAATTAGCTTGTGTTGAGCCCAAATACTACAGGCTTGAAAAGTAACTTAAAATTATGCTTAAAAGGAGCAGAGGCATTTCAGTGCTACCTTCAGTAGGAGTTTACAGGATTTGTAGAAGTTGCTTTTTTTTTTTAATGAGAAAAAGATATGTTAGCATATGTGTGCAAAATTGTTTTTGTACAGTAGAATAAAACTGATACCTCAGTATTTAATCTCTGAGAATTTTTATATTTATTCTACATACAAAATTTTTAAAAGTCTGGTTACCATGCATTATGATTTGTAAAGGTAGAATAGTACAAGTGGTTTAGTGTTTACTCTGTTCATTTAGCTACCAAGGGCAAGCTTGCTGATATACCAAAACGGTCAGAGTGCTTATATCCAATTCCATTTAATCTATCTATACTATTGTGTTGTTATTATTAAGAACATCTGGCTTGATGGGAACTCTCTCCAATTATTGGAGTGTATAAGCTGTTACAACAATATGGTAATATGTTCTGATACTGGACTTTTGAAAACAAATCATTTCAGTCTTACTGTGAGCTTGTTCAGAGTTACAGAATTCCATAATTTCCAAACTTCTGTCCTTGTCCTCTCCCAAGCACTTAGGTGCTTTAGAAAATTAAGCTGTTAAGTATTGTTTTGTTTTTCCTAATAACGTATGAGAACCCAAGAAGATGGTAGGGTCTTCGATCTAAGTATATCTGAAGTAAAAGGCCACTGAGGATTAGGAAAGGAAAAATCTGCTAACCAAGCCCTGAGAAGCGCTCTCTTAAGAATTCCTTTAAAATAGAATGTCAGTCTTTCATGTGCTTGACATTTATAGCTAGAAGAACTTATTTCTGGGGAAAAAAAAAGTAATGTGTATTGATACTGCTTTGTCTCACAAAACAGTGCATCCCCCATCAAATTTCCATCTTTTCCCATCTGTTAGCATGTACCTCCTAGAACTGAGAGGATGGCTGTTGATCAGGACTGGGCCAGTGTTTATCCAACAGCAGCTTCATTTAAACCTGCTTCTGTGCCTCTTCCAATTCGCATGGGTTACCCAGTGAAAAGAGGAGTACCTCTGCCAAAAGAAGGCAACTTAGAGCTTATAAAGGTAAGACACATTCCTTTGATATTTTTTGATTTTTGAAAGCTATTTCACACTAAAACTTCATTGCTTTGATCAGAATGCCTTTTCCTAGGTATGGTTTTCTGTTGAGTACATTTAATAAGGGTTCCAATTAAAATTAGTGTAAGTAGCAAATATAAATGAGCCTCATCAGGGGACTTAATTAAGGTTGTCATGCTTGTGACTTCTATAATTAGGCCTAATTCTTATGACAGATTTAAAGGGAGAGACAACTTTACTAAATATACTGTACTGTCTTAATTTGAAAATGTAATCAAATGTCAGTGATGTCCCTTTTTAATACTTTATTTATGAACATACAATGTTTTTATTTTGGTAACTTGAATATGTATTTTTCAGATTCCCAATTTTTTGCATCTTACTCCTCCTGCAATTAGGAAACATTGTGCAGCTCTAAGAGGTGAGGTACTTTCATTGTTTTGTGGTGTTTTTGTATTTTGTTTGTTTGTCAGAACAAATTTGGACTTTTAAGACAATTCAAAGTGTAACTCTGCTACAAGGCAGAAGGAACAACAGTTTCCATTTCTAAAGCTGGTTTCTTTTGTAGCTTTGGCTGACAAGGCAAAAGGCACATATACCCTTCTTTTTCTGTATTGAGTTACATGGTTGATGGGAAGAAATATATTCTGAGGTTTTTCAGGGAACCATTGAGAGGCTAATTTTGCCTGTTAAGTACTGCTCAGACAAGAGAATCCTTAGTTTAGTCTCCTAAGGATTATGAGTGAATGGGTATGACTCACTTCTCAGGAGGTTAGAGCCTGATTTATTTACAGGTAATCAGTACCTTGCTGTTGCAGCACAAGGCAAATACAAGGTCTGTCTGATGAATAAGAGCATCCTTGCAAAGTGGTTTGATAAGTTAAGAGTAGGGCTTTTAATTATATTTCCCAGGAATTTATGGTCAAAGCACAAAGAAGAATAGGGACGCAAGGAGAGAGTGATCAAAGGCCCATCTTGAGTAGCCTGTATACAAATATATGCAGCCAGGGAAGATCTGTAAATCTTTGAGGCGTTGAAGATATGCAGTGGGAAAGCTTGTGTGATCAAAGTGCAGGCAAGGCAGAGGTAGAGGAGGACCTGCCCTACACTGAAGGAAAGGCTGAAATGTGCAGAGCTTTGCTCCAGGACAGGGGATAAGCTGACCGTGTTTGTGTGTGTTTGCTATAACCCATCTGATTAAGAAGAGGAAGTGAATAAAGCCGCCTTTACACAACTAAGAAAGGCTCATGTTCACAGGCTTTGGTTTTCATATGGAACTGCAGCCAGCACAACACATCTTTTGGAAAGGAAATGAGGCAGAAGCAAGCTAGGAGATTTCTGTAGCATGTTGCAGGTAAACTCACTACTGGAAAGCGCTGTGATGCACATGGTGCTCACAGATTAGGATGAACCGTTAGCGGGTGTGAGGATGGTATCAGTTGCCACAACAATAAAATGTTAGAGTTAAAGTTTTTGAGAAATGTGAGGAAGGCGAGTAGTGGGTTGAAAGCCATTTCTTAATGAAGGTGATTGCTAAATTGACTGACAGAGATGGTCTACTTGGATATATTATTCACAAAAAAGGCAGTTAAGTCTATGCAGCTCATGAGGAGTCTTGGTAACAGCAACGCTGAAACTATGGAGTTTAAAATCGCAAGAGAAAACACTTGGTAGAATTAGATTCTTGATTTCAGGAGTGTGATTTTTGGTTTATTCAGGAGTTTCCTTGACAAAATCTGGTGAGAGGCTGTCCTGGAGGGCAGAGATGCTCAGGGGGGTGATGGATGTTCCAGGACTGTTCTTAAATTGCAGGAACAGCCTGTTCCAAGGTGTAGAAAGTTGCTTGACAGATCTCAAGAATGAGAGAAAGGCGAACTATACAGTCCCTGGAAGGTTATGAAGCAAGTCTTCCTGGAAGCCATTGTCAAGTACAGGAAAGCCTGCTTTATTCGCAAGATGGGTGATTGTACAGAGCACACACTCATCAGCTTCACAGAAAATACCATTAACAAGGGAGCAGCATCATGGAACAGGGCTGCCAGGAAGAGGGACCTCAGCAGGCTAGAGAAATGGGCTTATGAGATTAAACAAAGGCAACTGCAAGTCCTGTATCTAGGATGGAATAACCCATGCAGGGTTTATTCTGCCCCAGTATAGGCTGGGGACCAGTAGTGGCACTGCCATTATCTAAATGAGTAAAGGTTTTATTAAAAAAAATGACTTTTAAAAGGATATATTGCAGTAGATTAGTGAAAACATGTTACTTGAATTGTTTTCTTTTTATTCTTCAGATTTCTGCACTGAGTGGCCAAGTGCTTTGGACAGTGACCAGAAATGTGAGCAGCATTTTCCTATTGAAATTGAAACAGTAGATTACATTAGTGCAGGGACATCTATTCGTAATCCCAAAGCAAGAGTTGTGACTTTAAAAGTAAGTAGTGTTTTTTTGTTTGTTTTTTCGTAAGCAACACACATTTGTTTTAAGACCACAAATGCTCGCTTGCTTGTTTGTTTAATTTTTGGAATATTTACAAGTATACTAGGTTTTAAAGCGTGGTTCACCAAAAGCCCAAATGAAAAATTAGACTTCCTAAAATATATAGCAGTGTCTCAGAACTTATAAATGAAGACCAATCTCTATTGGAAACAAAATAGTGTGTTTTCTGACAAATCAAATTGTTTGTAAAGCTGGCACAGGTACACCTCTAGGTTATCAACTGTGCAGTATGAGCCTGTGTTCTTCCTTTTACTAGAAATATCACAGATTTTAGTTTTCTTAATTACTGGTTGATTATAAATAGAGTTTTTTTCCTTGTTCTGATGTATTTCTAACTGTCACATTCCTAGATGCAGATCTTTATTAACTCGTAATGTTGTTCGTAGCATGTAAAAAATATATCAAAACCTAGGTTTTGTTAAGGTATGGCTAAAAAAGCTTTAAAAAATCTGAGAAACGGTGTTAAAAGAATTCTTAACTGTGACCATACATGGTGGTTTTCTTCTCTTTTTCATGACCCAGACTTGCATTAAGAAATAGTGCTTTATTATCTTAATTTCAATAGTAATTTCTTTTTCTTTGCAGCTACTACTTTTTTTTTTTTAATTAGGGCTTTATATTTCTTCTAGATTTTCACCTTTTTGTAGTTTTCCTGAAACTTAACAGCTAAAACTAGCTTTCGTTACTTTTCACACTTGCTATATAGACAGAAATCTGCTTCAGACTTACTTTTTAGGGTTTCTTTCTACATAAGTGATAGTTGTTTGCTATATGTTTTATTGTTTAAAGTTTTTTTTAATATTAGAACAAAAGAGAAACCATCAATATTCACACTACTACGTCACCGGTTATGTGAGATTAGATGGATACATTCTTTTCATATCTGTATTCAGCTCTATTCTATCACAAATCTCTCAGTAATCGTGTTGAGAAGTTTTGAATACCTTGTGGTCCTTCCTGCTCTTTTCAATGCATGTAGAAAATATCTTGGAAACATCTTAATGGCAACATTACTGGTATGCATTTGAAAAAAAAAAAAATCACTATTTTTTTCAGCATGAGGTAGTTCAGATATGAAATACATCTGCAAACTACAATGATAGCTACTTTTTTCTCCTCTGAAGAAAGATTGAGTAAAAATGTCTCCTTCTCAAACCTCTTTGATACTTTTATGAAATTTACTCTTTGAAGGCTCGAATTATACTTGCTGTGTCTTAAAACTCTTGACAATTAAAAGAAAGCCTATAAATGCATACTTTGTAGGTATCCTGCTAAAAGATTTTCCTAACCATACATTAAAATATTTTTCAGGGTACAGAAATTGGGTTTTCCAAATAATTTTCAGATTTATTTGTTTTCTCTTGAAGGTTAAACTTTCTAACCTGAATTTGGATGACCATGCAAAGAAGAAGATCATTAAACTTGTAGGAGAACGGTACTGCAAGGATACAGATATGCTCACAATTACCACAGACAGGTATAGTCACAGGAGGAAAGACTTAACTGTAGCAATTGTCAAAATAGAAAGCTTGTGTTTGTTTTCCTGCTGACATTGTCTTAGTTATTATCTTAGTAAAGTAGTATTATTTTGTGGGATAAACCTGACTTAGGGCAAACATACCAGTACTTCTGTTTGTGTTAGTTTTATGGACAAATCACATAAGTTCCTACATAGTAATTGTTAAATATTGCCAGATATTGATGCTCTGTATTTAGAAGTTTCAGCCATTATTTTAAAGCATTTATTATGTTTGACGAATGGGTTATGTTGGTTTTAACAATGATCAGAAGAGTTCCAGGCAAGAGAAAACAAGGCATTAGTGAGCAGACATTTCTCAATGCTTTTATATTCTGGATTTAAATGAAGCACTGTATTTACAATTTCATTCAATAGGCTGCATTGGAAAAGCATATTTGCTGCGTTAACTTCTGAAGAATTAGGAGGCCAATGTACATATGAATGAATTTAGAAATTCACAGCTAAATGCAGTTCAAGGAAAAAACTCAAAGTTTTTAGATTTCTCTGCCTTATTTATATTGTGTTAGAATCTATTTTCCTTATCCTTAATTTTCCATCTTCTTATTGGAGACACAGTTTAATTTCAAAGTAAAATAAATGCAAAATGTTTGTTTTTCTCTTTTGCCACCAGCCTTGGAAATGTGGTTGGTTCTTTGGGACCTATTTTGGTACCAACAGTGATTTTTTTTTTTTTCTTCTCTCCTCTCTCTCTCTAACAAAACTCTCTTTGCAGCCGAAGTATTTGGATGACTGAAAAGAATGTACTCTCTAGGGCATCTATGTATGGTTTTATCCTTCATTCTGGAAGGAAATCTTAATATGCCAATCAATGTTTTGCTTTATTTTTAGTAAATTTTCAAGAATCCAGCTCTGAGCATTGTCTTTATTTAATGTAGTTTCTTCCAGACTGTTGCTTAAATTATTTGTAAATTGAAATTCTTTCAAATGGAAAACATATGAGGAAAACAAACTTTTAGGGTTTATTTGCTAGATTTGTCATATTCCGTAGCTAGTCAGATAAATGTTTAATTTCATGCAATTTCGACATGATATTTTTCTTTTTTCTGTATTGGTTTCCAGCTTAAATTATAGATCAAAAACATACAGTGGCAGCTTATAGGGTAGATCTTCCATAGCAAGTTTTGTAGCAGGCAACCAGTATTACAAATTTCAGAAAATAACTTTCAGAAATTTACGTTATAGTAATTGTTAACTGAAAAAAAGTTGCGGACAATTCCTCTTGACTATCTGGAAATGATGTGCCTTTGGAAAAATAACAGCTTCATTTTGTCAGTTTTAAATCTCAGAACTGGTTTAATGTCTCTTTCAAGTGACAGGTCATTTTGCATAAATTCTAAAGACAAACTGTGGTCACAGAAAAGTACATAGTACAAGTTTTTAATCTCTGCTTAGTTTGTGAGTAACTTAGTAATGTTTCTTAATATCCTGCTGCCTTATCCTGCTTAATATTTTGTTCAAAAGTCAATGATAGTAACTTGAATTCAGAAAGACTGGCTTTGTTTTTGAATTCTTTAGGTGTCCGTTAAGGAGACAGAACTATGATTATGGAATACACCTCCTCACAGTTTTGTACCATGAATCTTGGGTAAGAATATGCATTTCTCTCTGTATGTACATGTAGATACATTTACATCCATCTGCATAAACTAAACGTCACTTGTAATTTATAAAAGGTTCCATTAATGCACAGTTAAATTACCTTAGTTTTTGTTTCCCTCATCCTGCGGAGTTTTCTTCAAATTCAACAAAGGTTAAATGGCTTATGTTTAAATCTTATTTCCATAGCAAATTTGCATTTAATTTCTTTAGCTTTCTAAGAGCTCTTCTCTTGTTTGTATATGTTGTAACTGTGTGTAATGTATTACATCAGAAGGTTAGTAATTTTTAGAAGTAAACTTATCTTTACAGTCACTAATTTTGTGTTTATTTGAATTAATGAAGTAGAGAATGAGGAAAAAAATGGCACTTCAGAGAAGTCTCAATAGAAGAAGAATTTAGATTTATATAACTACTGGGGGAAAAAAGTATGTAGTAGAGACAGAGTTGGGTAGAGAAGGGTGACAATTATCAGGTTTGTATATGTATATGATACTTCCTTATAGGGAATATTATAGGATGATAAGAAGATAGTGAAATATCTAGAATTTACTGGATATATTCTAATCGTGAAAGGTAGAAAAATGATGTGGTTGAGAAGGAAAGCAAAGCCTTGCAAGCCAAATACAATACCTGATCTTATGTCTGCATATTTAAATCATTATGGCCTAGAAGAGGTTGATTTCCAGGAAGAAAACAAGATTGAAGTTGTATTGTGTGTGATCTATCCTGATTACCACCTTGTGTTTCTACATTTTTAATAATAACCAAGTGTAAAGATGAGAACAGTTCCATTCCAACAGAGCAAAGAGGCATGTTATCAGCTCAAAAGTTGTGAAAACGAACATACAGTACAGTTTCCTGCTTTTTGCCTGTTTCCAAAACTCTTTCTACCTGTTACTTACAGTCTGAAGGTTTCCTTTGGCTGTGGTAACTATGGCTATAGTTTAGGAACATTCCAATCCTTAAATGCTATCTGACAAAGCTGACCTCAAGTTGGAAGAGAATGAGGATTTAGGTTGCTTTTCTGAACTCCCTATCACTCAAAAGGTCTTATTCCAATGACTGATGTTTTATTACATTGCTTAAGTAATCCATTCAAAGATATAAGACATTTTTCAAACACAAGCTCAATCTTCTACCATGAATCCGTCACACTTCTCTGTTTGATTTTGTGCTTAGTGATGTTGGTTAAACTATTATCTTTGACTCTTTAACAAACAACTTTTAGCAGAAACAAAGCTAGAAGTCCAAAATGAAATTATTGTTGAAAACCTGTAGTTGTATTCTGGACAGCTTAGCTGTCTTTTTTTTTCAAAATTATGTGTGTTAGTCATTTTGAATATGAAGGCTTTTACTGTCTCTCAAATGTTTTCATAGATGCATTTTTAAATTATGTAGTAGAATAGCTACCAAAATTCACACTTCCTGTGTCCATTGTACTTTGCTATTGAGATGAAGTCCCTATATTTAGCATTTTTAGGAATTTCAGTGTTCTTGATGTCATTGCAATGATCACCTAAAACCATAACGAGGTACAGTTTTATCTGCCTTTCACTAGAAGTTGGCTTGAGGGATGGGGTTTATAACTGTAGAGTGCATTCAGTTAAACTCTCCTTATATATCTATATTTTAACATATTTGTACTTTAGATTAAAGGTACTTTATAGAACACATGGATATTTTCCTCCTGAACAGCATTGCTTTGCATTACAAATTTGAAATTGATGACAGATCAATTTACGGTATTAAGCAATGACAAGAGAGCTAGACAGTAGTTGCTTTATTAATTCCAGACAGACACCACATCTCTCCTTGGCTCTAGCATTACTTAGTGATGGAAGACAGGGCCATACGATACTGCTTTGTGAGTATTCAGTGTGTGTTGAATACGCACAAGTCTCTTGCCCTTTTATTACCTTTCAGCTTCCATGTTAATATTTGATGAGTTCATCAATCAGTTGTAATTGTCTTTGATTTCCTTGAAAAATTGATGGTCTGCTGTGACTTTTTTTTTCCCCCTCCATAATCAGTGATAATCCCTTTTAATAATCCTTTTTAATAGACTTGCTGAAAGGTAGTTTGGATATGTTTTGTAAACCATAAGCAAAGCAAGTTTTATTTTAATCTGCGTGAACTTTAAATATTGGGGTAGTGGTAGAAATTAGTCCTCCATGCAGATAGTAACATTAAACCACTTTGTAGAACTAGTCTTGGTTTGGTGACTTTCTGAGCAGAGTAGTGCCACACAGCATTTGCATTAGTGGAGTTTCTGGAATTCAGTAAAAAGATGAGGGCAACATTTTCCCCTCTTAATAAAAGCAAAGCTGGCTGCATATAATTTTTGCCTTGACTACTAAGAACTTTACACGCTATCATTTTGGAACGTGGTGTAACTTCCTAATCTATGTAAGTAATGGAATCACTGAATTTATGAACGAATAAGTGTGTGAATTCATAGAAGGAAAAACTCTGCTGTGTCTGTCTACGTCTGGAAGTATAATTTCAAGTATAATGATGCATCACTTGCAATTAAAAATAATATTTTTATTACAGTTGTGAAATAGAACATGAAAGAAATTAGGAATCTGAAACTTTAAGGGTATGATAGCTCCTTGCGGTTTTGTTGGTTATGTAGTCCAGGATGTGCTGGGCAACTGCATCACATTTCTAACATTTATTCTGCAGTAGTGAGTATGATGAGTTGAATTCTGGCTTATTTTATGTATGCTTAGAAGACGAAAGCAGTTTATCTCAACAGCAGCTTCTCTAGCACAAATTTTCTTATTTATCTTCTTAATCATGGCTTCAAACCAAAACCCAGAGTATCCACAGCTCCTCAATACTGTTACTTTATATATTAGATGACTCGGAATTAGCCTTGGTAGCATAGGCTACTGGGTTTTTTTTTTTCCCTCCTGTAGCCTGCTAGCAATCAACAGATGAAAGAAGACAACAGGCTAGTCAAATTCTGAAAGATTTCAAAAACACGCAAGGGGATCAAGCCTGGTTTCATGAACCTTGCAGAGCAATTTAGGAATATTGTTTTGTTATATATAAGACTTAGTTCACTTTTTTTGCATGCATGGGGAATTAAGAAAAAGGGAAGGAACCAGAAGGAAGAAGCAATTTTTTTTTTTTTTTACTGGAAGTAAGTGAATGTCTTACGTTGCATTTGTGAGTACTAGAAGAGGCAGAGTTTGGATGCTGGGGGAGAGAAGGACGGAAGGAGAAAAGAGTGGTCAGACTGCGGATGGATAGTCGGAATGCAGTGTTAAGATGAAGAAGCTGACAAAGGTGGCAGGAATAAAAAGATACATTCTGGAGCTAGGAATAAAGAGCATAGATGAAACTTTCGGATTACCTGTAGGAAAAGCAGGATGCTACTGTATAGACCTGAAGTCCCTACAGATTGGTAGCTAGTAGTAGTATTGCATTTTAAACTGCCCTCTCTTCTGTCATCTTGCCAGCAATGGACTTCACCATGCAAAATCCTGTGAAACTGGATTCATGGGATTGCTTTAACTGGACAAGTGACTATTCTCCGATGCTTGATCCATCCTCTGATGGATCTACCTTTTGACTCCTTGCAGATTACTCCCAAGGCTTGTGCCATGAGTGATTGCACCACATGAAAGCTATTTTAGATCAAGTAGCTCTGAGCGGAATGCTCAAGTTTCTGTATTCGTCAATAAGGGGGTTTCTCCACAGTTTGGCTGAAGAGCAGGAAAAAGGGAGGGGAGACTGAGTGGAGCCATGAGCCAAGTGGGACAAAAAGAGCCATCTGCAAGGAGATGGGGGCCTTTACAAAGGAGGGAAATAGGGGAATTCCCCCACATTCTTCAGCAAGGGGGACAAAGGAGTTGGTGAGCTCAGGTGAGAACAGATGGCGGGAGGCCGGAGTTTGGTGTAGGCGGGCCAGGAAGGCTGTAACTTCTGAGTACCTTGGCCAATGGGGAAAAGGAGAGGGTGTCCCTCGGTCGGGAAATTAGGATAAAAGGGGGGCTGCGTCCCCCAGCAATTTGAGAGACCCCACAGGGATATGCCCGGTGGACTCTCCCTTTATTCGAATAAAGTTTTAAGACTCCTTTGTCTCCTTGTTGGACATTCAGTTCTTGACAGCGAGATTTTCTGCACAGCTCAATCAGTTGTGTTTCTGCTGCTTATATAATGGTACTGCATGAATACTGTTACAGCTGCTGCAAAAACACTTTTTTTTTTTTTTAGTGTAGTAGTTTGCTGCCCTCAAGTGGTTAGAAACATCATAACGTGATCTCCCTCAGCCACTCTCACTCACTAGGAACTAAAGTTCCCTTTTGAGTTAAAAGCAGGAAGAGAAATAAGTGAAAGAAAAAGGTTACTATCAAGGAAAGACATTAGTGGTTGTAAAGTGAGGGATCTGGAAAAAATGGAGAGGGAAAAGAAAATAGTTTTGTTTTGGGGTTTTTTTTGCAGTCAGTGTTTTTAATAGTCACTTACAGAAGTACAGACATTTTCCCTAGGTTCTGTTGCACATGAGTTTCAACATACACAAATGCAAGGTAATGCAGAATAGAGGAAATTATTCCATGTTACACAGCTGATATTTTGAAAGATGATTAATGAAAAGTTGCTCTGTGATTCTGTGTTTGGAATGCAATCAAAAGACCAAAGCCTTAAAAGGAGTCCTAAAGAAAAATGAGTAGAAGCGTGGGAAATCGGAAGTAGCTGCTGATTAGAATATGTATGATAATAACCAAAGGGTCCTTTGGTACCCTTTTCTTTGCCTTGTGCTTGTGTTGCAGAAGATAGCAGTATTTGATGAAATGAAAGGCAGTGAAGTTGAAGGAGAGAGGTGAGCCAAGGAGAAAAATGCAGTGTGGACCTGCAGCATGGCATCAGAAGCCTTACTAAAATTTACTTGAGAACCAAAATCTATGTCCAATTTGAAATGAATCTGAGGAAAATGTTTCATCTTGCTTTCATCTTCTGTTTTTTGTAAGGCATTTAATAGCAGGGTACTTACGGGGTGGGGTGCGTTCGTGTATGTATATGTGTTTTTTATATATATATATATATATATATATATATGTGCCTGTGTGTGTATGCACAAATATATACAAACACACCTGAAAGAATGCTTTTATGCAACCACTATTGATAATCTTTAGTCTCATTGTACCATTTTTTTCTAAAGACTTCAGTTAGCACTTATTCTTTTTTTCTATTTTTTTCCAATTATGATGATTTAAAATTCCTACAAGTAACTATTTTTGCCACTTTGTTGTGTCAATTGCAGTTTTTCCATAGTAGAAATTTGCCCTATCATTTATCTTAAATTATGTGAAAGCATCCGAGTCCGCTTTAGGAACGTAAAAACTGTTGATCTTTCTCTCTGCCTGTTTGTGTACTTCATGTCCTGAACAGTCACTCAGGAAGTACAACATGTGGGCTGTAGTGTTAGAATGGGACTTGGTGGGAGAGATGATCTTTTTAGTCTTGCTGAAGCTGCTTTTCCTGGAAGAAAAAATTCATTAAACAGAAAAGAGAGACCATAGTCCAGTAATAAGAACATATGGGCAGGGGGGCCTTGGGCTCTCATCTCTGCTTAGCATATTTGGAAAGGGTTTAATATAAGTCTTTTCTGACTTCGAGATCTTAAAACGTGATATAAAAGTGTGATATATAAAGTGTGATATAATTGTGCCCTTCCTACAATAATATTATTGCTCAGTAGGTCTTTGGATATTATATAAACGACAAAAATTAGAGCTGAAATAAGAGCGGTCTCCAAATATACTACTTTGAAGTGTGTATTGCATTTCATTGTGGGCATGCTAATGCTCAAAATCGAGCAACTTGCATAATCTATATCGTTAATGTAAGTCAGAAAAGATACTGCTGAGTGGCATGAGTGGATATCAAGTCTAATAAACTTTCTCTAACTCTCTGAGTTCAAACATACAAAATACAGAATTTTGCTGACAGGAAATTTCGTGTTTCTTGCTTGGAAGCACTGGGGAGGAATATTTATTTATTTATTTATTTATGAAGCTGAAATGAAGTTAAGTGGCTTAAGTGATTGAATTAAAAATTCTGTACACATTTTTGAATTATAGTAGTTTTTGGCAATACCTTGTGCTTAAGTTTTATGTTCTTAGGTATTGGAGAAAGAAGGCTTCTGCTGAATGTATACATACAGTTTTTACAACTGTTTTACAGCTGTTTGATCTTCAGTCTACAAGTTAGAAGTGAAGTCTTGTAGGGCATAGGTATTGACAAAATCAACAGAAAATCATGCTTTCATAACCCTTAGAAACACTACTCTTCTTGATGAGATCAGTATCTTATGTACTGTGCATTCAGAAAACAACTTTATTTAGATAAAATCCTTTCAAATTGTTTTCAATAACATAGTTTCTGGAAAAGACATGCAATTAGTTCAGCCTGGAGAGGTTAGTTTTTGAAAGATATGAGTTAGATGGTGATGGTGACTCTGAAGGCCTCAAAGCAAGTCCGTACCAGAAACGGACATCAAACCTAGAAGTATTAACATGTGCACGACCATCTCTCACATTACTTTCATATTATTTTTTGAGGCAAAGTACTCGTCTATTCTACTCTTCTCTGCCTGCTTGTATTTCCACACCCCTTTTGGTTTTGTGTTTGCCCCTTACCAGAATGTTTGGTTCTCACAGTCTGAAAAGAAATTATTTTGTCTGCTCTATAAGTCTGTTAAGTTAAACTTACCCCCTATAAAGAGTCAGAAAAAGAATGCTCAGTGGAACTGGTGCACAATCAGTATGATATTTTTAAATTCTCATATTGATTATTTTAAACTTTTCTGTCTAACTCAGATATTGTAATTTTCTCTAACCAATCACATCAAGTATGTTTTGCCTATTTAGGAATCTTAACATTCATACTGCTTTTTAAGCTGCTCGTGAAGTAGTACATTTCAAAGCTATTTTATTACCTGAAAATCTATAGTAATTGTACTACACAATATATTTTACTTTGCTACAGTACTACGAAGTGAGTGAACTATTCTAGGCTATACCAGGGTCGAAATTTCACTTGTAAGTTTGTGCTGAAGAATTCCTCTTTCTCCCTCTACAATAAATAAATAAATAAACAAAATCCACCCAAAACACTGAACAGCATTAATTCCTAATTGTTCAGACATTTGACAAGAAAATTGGCTGACTTGAGTTCCTAAGTATTTTTAATCCCCTTGAAGATTTCTGTGGCACTTGCAGTTTTTAATTAAAACTTGTTGCCAAAAGGAAGCACTGGAAAACAGAAAATTCGAATCCTCTATATGTCTGCAATGGATACATATAAAGGTTAAACTGGCAGAAAAGCCAAAAAAATTGTAAGTGAAATTTCTGCTTAAGTGAGTTCAGTTTTTTTCCTTTATTTCTGTACATAAATCTTAAGTATATATTAATATTTTGGTATATATTAATATTTTTGTTAATATTTTGTATGTTAAAAAGCAATTTTATTGGCCAGAAGACTATTTCAGCATTTATGCTGCTTCAGCAGTTCAGTTGAAGCCCACATTTAGAGAGGTTTGCAAGTCTGTACAGTGCTTAAACTAGTTGTATCTAACTTTTGCTTAGAAACATATTAATGCTTCTTATGGCATTAAAAAAAATCTGTAAATATTTGCATTAGAAGCTGTAAGAAAAATCTCACTCCTCTGTGCCTCTTGTTCAGTTTTAGGCTCTTTTGAGTGTATACTTTTTTGTGGTTCTTATTGGAAGTATTGAGAAAAGAAACAGTTTAAATTCAGCTGAGTACATATTTGGCCAGTCTAGATATTGAAACTGCCTTATGACCATGTGAAGCAATTCTAATTGATCCTCTGCAGAAATATAAATGTATGATTTTTAATCTACTTCTTTAGCTAGGGATTCTAGAAAAATGTTGCACCACATTTTGTTTGTTGCTCCAAACGCCAGATTGGAATATTCCAGTTTTCATTTTTGTTCCCTTGTTGCCAAGCTCTTACTGCAGCTTCTACTAATCTATTTTAAATTTGCAAGGGACAAAAATTAGCCACTAATGAAACTGTGAGTGATGTTTTCATGTTTTAAATTTCATTGTCTCCTCCTTAGGAAAGTTTACACTTCAAGACAGTGCTCATAATGTTTCTTGACTACCTAGTATGCTTTTTCAGAAGAAAATGTAATTCTGTATGTACTTATATTCTTGCAATAAATCTGGTTGGAAAGGTCTTTTAAGTTTCACTTAACTCTGTCAGTTTGCAAAAATTGGCTTCTTTTGAGTTTCCTGTTTGTGATGCATTTCTGGGGCTGCATACACGAGGAGAACTTTTCATATGGAAGCAAGGCCACCAACATTGCAGCAATGGATATTGGCTGCTTGTTAGTGGGGCTGAGGAATGGATTTTGAAATCTCCCCTATCATCAAATCCTTTACTGCCTCTCCCACCCCCAGGAAGTCAGATCTTATTTTAAAATCCATTTTGACATGCTGTCCTGCTGGGAAGGTTTCCAAGAAAGAAACACTTAACAGTTTTTCTGGCCTCCTTTAAAATCTTCTTGCTCTGTATAGCTCAAAAGAGATGGGGAAACTCTTAATCCGTTTATCAGCATTCATCTCTGAAATCCCATAGGTTAATGTGTGCGAAGAAGGATTTTCTTGGAGATAAATGTAATGACTGTAATTAGTTCTTGTTGTCTCTGCTGTAACTTGAAGGCATTCAAAAGCCTCACAGTGATCTTTTGTTTGAACTTTGAACATGACTCTGGCAAAGACTTTGGTCCAGAAACTGTCCAGAGGCAATACCCATATTCCATTACTCCCGAGAAACCCTATCCCTGTGAGAGAAGTTTTTTACATTAAAATGCTTTTGAAGGTTGGGAAAAAACTGTCTTGGACAGCCATTATGCAGATAAACAAGGCATATGTAAAACAGGTTGAAATTGTTAATTTTAAGAATGTGTAAATCCCCGCATTGTATTTTGATGTTTTTAGGCATAGCACAGGAGCACTTTATTATAGGTACTTGTTTTACTGCTACTCTGCTAGTACAGGTAGGAAAAGCTCCTTCTCCCTGCTCTTCCTCGTCCTCCCTGCTCCCCCTTCTCTCCCCAACACAGCTGAATGAGGTTCTTTTATTTCTGTGCTGTATTGTGTCCAGGTTTTTAATGTCAGTCATGTGAGCCCTTTAGCAATGTTAATCACTGTTTCTGACTAAACATTTGGACTCAGAGATTTAAAAGATGAGAGCTTTCATTTACCAGATGCATGATATAACATTTGTTAAAGCTTGTTTAAAGTTGAATGGACAGGCCCAAGCACACAGGGTTAGCTTAGACATGCATGCTACAAAAATAATTTTTGTCTCAGTTTAAAAAAAACACTCCTTTGATTACTAGATTTGAATTGTATGTTTGTTCATCAGTAATGAAGCTTAATTATGATTAGCATAACTGAAAAATTGCTATAGATCTCTTTTTGCCAAGGAATTTTTTTTTAATCTGCATGATATAAAGACTTTAGGAGAATGCTTCTTTCAACTGATTCCTGGTTTCTAGAAGTAGGATTTTTTCAGTGTGATTTTTACAGCAATTTTTAAAACAAAATCATGAACACCAACATCAAAACAAAAATACCTCAATTTGTGATGCTTATATAGGTGAAAGAAAGATTTATCTACTACCAGCTTTAAGTATACATTTCAATAATTAAATGCACAAAAATAGCCAGTTATTACTTTTGAAATATCACTTAAATGGACTGTGAAGCTAGATGAGGGGTCACTGGAAAGGAGAAACAGCCAGATAAAAGGTTTGCTCTAGGGAGAACAACTGTACAAGCCAAATACTTGGGTATTTCACTGGGATGAAACAGAGATTCTGCCAACACTCTCCTTTTGATCGTGTCTGATCTTGCGACTCCAATTAAGTGGAAATTTATCACTGTGGACAGAGATCCATTTAAGGAGCAATTTGTATTGCAGGAAGAGGAAATGAATTAATTGATGGTGTTTTTCCTTATGAATCACAATTAGACCATTTTGCAGATGCTGAAGAGTTGCTGTCTCTCATCATAGGTTACTTGGTATGAGCTTTCTCACTTGATGTTTTATAGGCAAGGAAAACAGACCAAACTGATACGCTAGGGATGTGACAGCTAGGCGGCATCTTCCAAAGCTGAGTGTGTAGGTTTCCTTAATTATTACTTTAAAAAGGTGGTGGTGGTGTTGGAGAGAGAAGTTTCTTCAAATTTTTTTTCTTCATTTCAAGGTTGAATGGTTTTTAAGGTAACGTACATTTTCTTTCAGAAAACTGAGATGTGGGAAAGTGAGAAGACTGAGGAAGACATGGAAGAGTATATCTGGGAAAACAGCCGCTCACAGAAGAATGCTTTGGATACACTGCTTCAAATAAAAGCCTCAGAGAATATTACCAATGTAACTAAGGAGGAACTTCTTGCATCTGAGATAGTTAAGAATTACAAAAAGTCTGTAGTTGCACTTAAAAATGAAGGTGAAACAGAAAATAACATGTCTCAGTATAAGGAATCTGTGAAGAAATTATTGAATATACAAGCATGAAAGCAGACTATTGCAGGTATCTCTTTTGGGAAATATTATACTAATATGTGAATATTTCTATGTATTATAATTATTCAGAACCTTAAGTAAAACTGGTAATGAGGGAATTATTAATCATTTTTTTCTTTACTGCTCAATTTTCTTGCAAACATCGGTTTTGCTGTTTGTGAATCTTTTTCTTTGAATAAAGCGTCTTTTAAGTCATACTGGTGACTTGAACATGCCATTCTGTTCATGCTTAGCTTGGGAGATCCTCATTCAGTTCCTTTTAATGCTTTCTGAGGACAATCTAATCAAGTGATTTAGGCTTCCACATGACATTAACACATAATAAGAGTTAGTCTCCCTTACTGCCATGGAGTTCCCCTCACTTTGAAGTCTTAAATAAGAGCTCTAAACTTTCTAATATAGAAAGCTAATATAAATTTAATGGTTTGAATGGTGAAATGAATTGTTGGAGTACACTGCATGCAAGATTCTTGTTTACCATGAGGGCTACACAAGTACTCTAATTAAAAAGTACCTGTCCTGTAAAAAGAATGGAATGAAGCAAGGCATAAAATGGAATGCCTATGGAACTAAGCATTATTTACAGGATGCCAAGGTATGTTGAGAAAGAAAAATGGTGGCAGTTACTGAAATACTCAAATCACTTTGTGAGCTCTGTTGACAAGGCAGGTTACTTTAAATAAGAGTGGTCTGAGTTGTGGTACTAACAAGTTCTCTCTCTAATGAAGTTACGCTTTACAATGAAAAGATGTCTGTAGTTTCAAACCTAGTGCTGTGTAGCCCCGAGAAGAAATCATTTTTCTTCTGGTAATTTACATGTGAAATGAATTGATTTGAAACTTTTTTATTACAGTTAACATTTGTTTTGTTTCATTAGTAAATAATCATAAAATATCATCATAAAAGGACATAACTCTACTGTCTCTTATTGTACCTTCCTAGCTTACTAAGTTTCCAACTTAGAGAGGAAAAACCTTCATTTTCTGGAAGGAGAAGAGGGAGTTTTTGCTCATCAGACTCGAGAATTCTGCACTCCTAAGAAGAAGCCTCATATGTGGCCCAGCCAACAGGTGATTGAGGGGAAACAGCATAAGAAAAAAGATACTGAAAACTGAAGAGAGGTGAATTGACTTTTGAAAAGTCATCCTAAATGGCTTGGTTCCTTCACTACTAGGGGCTCTTAGTGCTGCAGCTTGTGTAATGTTTACATGCAGTCAAAGAGTGTATGTATTAATACTTCTAAAAACATATAGTTTTTGAAGAGTTCAGGTAGAAACCCTTTTCATATGACAAGAGATCTAATTTAACTCTGTATGAATGAAAATCGTATGAATGAAATTGAATGAAAATACCTGAAGTTGCTCATGACCTTTATACCATTTTTAATTTTGCATTTACTTATTTGGTGCTGAGTGGCCTTTCTTTTTTAAATTTGTATTGATTGAAAATGTGTGTTTTATTAAAATTTCCAAGGGAATAAAATTCCGACTATTATTAGTTTGTTAGCAGATAATAATTGTTAGCAGATAATGTCCAAAATTTTCATTTGGAAAAAATAATCTCTGTAGCTCCTAATCTTTTGAACAGTCATGAAACAAAAAACGCTGAAGAAGTAACTGCAGTTTAACTTAGAGAAAGATGTGAATGGTGGAGGAGTGTCTGACTCTGTTCTGGAGGAGATGGATTTTAGTCTCTACATAAAATATGGGTGACGGGAGAGGGTTGTTTGTTTGCTTTGTTGGTGGTTTTTTGTTTAATTAGCTTTGTCAGTGCTTCCATAAGGACTGAATTGCTAGCGAACATATAGCTTATTTCCATTTTGCAATGGAAATGTCCATAGAATCATAAAGATTGGACGGGACCTCTAGAGATCATCTAGTCCAACCCCTCTGCACATGCAGGGTCACCTAGAGCACGTGGCACAGGACTGCATCCCAGCGGGTTTTGAAGATCTCCAGAGAAGGAGACTCCACAACCTCTCTGGGCAACCTGTTCCAGTGCTCCGCCACCCTCACTGTTAAAAAATTTTTTCCTTAAGTTCCTGTGGAACTTTTGGTGTTTCAGTTTGTGGCCATTACCTTTAGTTCTGTCGGTGGCCACCACTGAAAAGAGGTCAGCCCCATCCTCCTCACTGCCTCCCTTGAGGTATTTATGGACACTGATGAGGTCCCTTCTCAGCCTTCTCTTCTCGAGGCTGAACAGGCCCAGCTCCCTCAGTCTCTCCTCATAGGGCAGATGTTCCAGGCCCCTGATCATCCTTGTGGCCCTGCGCTGGATTCTCTCCAGCAGCTCCACATCCCTCTTGTACTGTGGAGCCCAAAACTGGACACAATACTCCAGATGTGGCCTCACGAGGGCTGAGGAGAGGGGCAGGATCACCTCCCTCAACCTGCTGCAGACGCTCTTCTTAATGCACCCCAGGATCCCATTGGCCTTCTTGGCTACGAGGGCACACTGCTGCCTCATGGTCAACTTGTCGTCCCCCATGACGCTCAGGTCCCTCTCTGCAGAGCTGCTCTCCACAAGGTCGGTCCCCAGCCTGTACTGGTGTCTGGGGTTATTCCTCCCCAGGTGCAGGACCTTGCACTTGGCCTGGTTGAATTTCATGAGGTTTCTCACCACCCAGTTGTCCAGGTCCCTCTGGATGGCAGCGCAACCCTCTGGGGTATCGGCTACTCCTCCCAGTTTCGTGTCATCAGCAAACTTGCTGAGGGAGCACTCTGTGCCTTCATCCAGATCACTGATGAATAAATTGAACAGGACTGGACCGAGGACTGACCCCTGGGGGACCCCGCTAGCTGCAGGCCTCCAGCTAGGCTCTGCACTGCCGATCATCACCCATGTCTTGTACTAACTGCTCTGGAGCAGTGCCCTTTCATGTTTAAGAAATCAAAGACACGATAAGCCTGCTTTCCTCTATAAGATTGTGCTTGCATACTCAGAGCACCAGATTTGCAAAGAGACTGAGTTATTTTTATGAGGGTCTCTTTTTCCTCTGTAAATGGACCTAAGCAAGGTTCTATGTGGAAGCTCTAGCTGAGTAAGAACTGGCCTTTTAATAATAAAAGCTGTCAGGAACAGCATAGTGATTTTGTCATTTGTTTAAATCAGCATTTTATAGCTTCAGAGTTAATTCATGAAAAACCTAAAAACCGTGGGCTTCTAGAGATCGTAGTGTACTGCTCAATCCCAACTTACATGTGTTCTACAAATATTTCAAGAAATGCAGACAGGATAAATTGTGGTTGTCTTTTGAGTGCCAGGACACCTGAGTGTCTCTAACAAGTGAATATTTTTTTTCCTCATTGTAAGGATTTACTAGCCAAGAACAATGTTGGGACTGATTCATTATGTTCCTTAACCACATCCAGCATTGATAATCAGAAATTGAATCACTGTCAAAGGTACTGGTTTTCCAATAGTAAATAGCTTAATGACCTGATGTGTGTGGAGCCAGCTGGCTTTAGAAATCTACAGGTTAGACCTTCAATCTTGGTTTTCTTTGTCTTACTCCCTTCCTGTCCTTTCTGAGAAACATTCAAGCAAATTAAAAATGTTTCCAGTCCTTTAAGTGGCCAATAAAACTGCTAGAACCAAGAGCAATATTAAACTCAGAGTTGCATGTGTTTGAATGAATATAAACTATACATGTTTATATATATTCCTATATACTCTTCCAGACAATCTTGGAAACTCTCACTGCAGTTTATAAACTGGTGTTAAAGAATAATAGATTTGCAAGTTAAGCTACCGTACTACACATTAAATTCATCCTTATTAATCATCAGTCATTAATATGTCATAATATAAATTACAATTCTAAAATGTGTATCCCTCTGTGTATACTTGTGCATCTGTACAATCTTCTGTTGCAGGGAAACGCTCAGATAGAAATGAATACCTTTAGGTAGAAATGGAGCTAGGTAGCATTTAAATCAAGAAGTAGCTGTGTCCTTTGTGCATAAATTGAGAAGGAAAGGGGAACAAAAAGACACGTATAGCATCTAGAGGCATTGGCTGTCTCTGTGGGCAATTATTTTACTGGTGTTTACTGTCTAGGAGGAACATAGAGCTAGTTCATGACAACCTTGACCTCGGGCAACCCTGTCCATCATAGATCAAAACCTGAGCAGGAAGGCTACTATATGTACTTCTTTGAGGTCATTATTTTAAACTCCAAGTAGCAGATATCTCATTTCAAATCCAAACACTAGCCTCCACAAACTGGAAAAGTAAGTTTCTTAAAGCAAATTAAAAACAAGTTGTCTCCAATGGAAAAAACACAAATTAAGTTCCTGGCTATCTGGAACAGTCCTGATGCATAATTTTGCTGGTGCTGTTGAAGAGGCTAACTTCTCTTTTATCTCCCGTATAAACATTACAGAAGAGGTTGAGGTCTAGCACTTGGGTCAAACTGGAAAAAACTTGCGTTGTCAGTGGTCTGGCTAATTTCTTGTATCTGTAAACACTGTATGAAGAGTTGTGGAGTAAAAGTGTTCATAGTTCCACTGTATAGTTTCCTGAGGTTGCTTGTCTGTGTTCTATGGCATTTTTGCCCTGTTAAGCAGTAGGTCACTAAGAACCCTCTTTTGCTCTCCTTAGACAAGAAAGCCTATATAGAGACACGATTCAATCTTGGACAAGGAGGGTAGATGTAACATTTGCTTCCTCAAGCACCAAGATCTGCATGTGGCTAGCTCTCTGTGAAGAAGTGGTAAACACAGGCAAGTGATCTCATGATTACCTCTAGAGAGGTAATTTACACTCCTCATTACACTTTTGCCCTGTTTTAATGTATTGCGTCAATACAAGCAGACCTAAGGGATAAAGGGACAGTTGTCGGGAGAGGCATGTGCTGTCTGTGCAGGACATGTTTTCTCCTTGGAAACTTGCAGTTTTCATTCAGAACGTTATTGCTAAGCCACTTTACATCATCTTTGAAAGGTCCTGGGGAATGGAGGAGTTGCCTGAGGACTGGAAGAAAACCAGTATCACGCCAGTCTTCAAAAATGGCAAGAAGGAGGACGCAGGTAACTACAGGCCAGTGAGCCTCACCTCCATCCCTGGAAAAGTGATGAAACAGCTCATCCTGGCTGTTGCCTCCAAACATGTGGAGGACAAGAAGGTGCCCAGGAGTACTCAACATGGATTCACCAAGGGGAAGTCATGCTTAACTAACCTGAGAGCCTTCTATGATGGAATGACTAGCTGGATAGATAAGGGGAGAGCGGTGGATGTCATCTACCTCAACTTCAGCAAGCTTTTGACACAGTCCCTCACAGTGTCCCCCTGGGCAAGCTCCGGAAGTGTGGGTTAGATGAGTGGACAGTGAGGTGGATTAACAACTGACTGGATGACAGAGCCCAGAGGGTGGTGATCAGCGATGCAAAATCTAGTTGTAGGCCTCTAGTTAGCGGTGTCCCCAGGGGTCAGTCCTCGGTCCAGTCCTGTTCAATTTATTCATCAGTGACCTGGATGAAGGCACAGAGTGCTCCCTCAGCAAGTTTGCTGATGATACGAAGCTGGGAGGAGTAGCTGATTCCCCAGAGGGCTGCGCTGCCATCCAGAGGGACCTGGACAGACTGGACAACTGGGCAGTGAAAAACCTCATGAAATTCAACCAGGCCAAGTGCAAGGTTCTGCACCTGGGGAGGAATAACCCCAGACACCAGTACAGGCTGGGGACTGACCTTCTGGAGAGCAGCTCTGCAGAGAGGGACCTGGGTGTCATGGGCGACGACAAGTTGACCATGAGGCAGCAGTGTGCCCTCGTAGCCAAGAAGGCCAATGGGATCCTGGGGTGCTTTAAGAAGAGCGTCTGCAGCAGGTTGAGGGAGGTGATCCTGCCCCTCTACTCAGCCCTCGTGAGGCCACATCTGGAGTATTGTGTCCAGTTCTGGGCTCCACAGTACAAGAGGGATGTGGAGCTGCTGGAGAGAGTCCAGCGCAGGGCCACAAGGATGATCAGGGGCCTGGAACATCTGCCCTATGAGGAGAGACTGAGGGAGCTGGGCCTGTTCAGCCTCGAGAAGAGAAGGCTGAGAAGGGACCTCATCAGTGTCCATAAATACCTCAAGGGAGGCAGTGAGGAGGATGGGGCTGACCTCTTTTCAGTGGTGGCCACCGACAGAACTAAAGGTAATGGCCACAAACTGAAACACCAAAAGTTCCACAGGAACTTAAGGAAAAAATTTTTTAACAGTGAGGGTGGCGGAGCACTGGAACAGGTTGCCCAGAGAGGTTGTGGAGTCTCCTTCTCTGGAGATCTTCCAGCCTTACTGATTCAATGATTCTTCTAACCACCCTAGATGTTTTCTGTCTTGAGTGTTAGGCATCCAGTATTATCGTGCTATATTGCCTTGACACAGAAAGATCTTGCTCATTTGACTCCAGTTGAGCAATGCTATATTATGAATTTAAGAGACATCCCCTATGTCTTCCCCATAATCCCCTATACAATTAAATAATGAGATGAATAAGAAATATATTTTTTCAGTGTAATGAATGTTTAAAGGGCACTGTGTTACAGTACTGTCACCTCACACTGTTACACTGTTCTGCAATTCTTGCTTATTTCTTAAGTGGAGCAGGTAGAAAGAGAAGTTATTCAGCCCCTTTTCTTTAAAACCTGGAAGAGGAAACAAAAATTGACATTCACATAAAAAAATTCCAAAGTGTGAAAAACTAATTATAATACTAAATTCAAGGTATAATTGGAGGTAATTGTTTTTCAGGAATGCTTGGCAAAACTGTAGGCTAAGAAAAATGACAAAACTATAGGCTAAGAAAAATGAAAAAAGCCTCAGTTAAAATGGGGCTAGGGGGGATTTTTAGGTAAACAAAAAGTGATGTTCACTCTCTGAATTTGACTCTGCTATCTGTATGTGAATTCTCCATCCTAAAAATAACATGGAATTATGCAGCCTGATAATCTTGTAGCACAGTAATTTTCATTCCTAGGCAAGAGCAATTAAAAAATTATATTCCCTAAGTTTCAAGATAAATTATATTTGGAGTTCTGTGCTCCAAGTTCCTGAAAATAATGTTTGTGTAGTTCGAGATGTCTTAATTGTCAAGTAACGTGCCTTCTCTTTGGCTGGCAGCTATGATGTGAGCAAAAGCAGACCTTCAGAATGGCTCTGTTAAGCTTGAAAAAGACATTCGAGAGTGCAGATCTAATTCTCTTACAAAGATTCTGATTTTAGGCCTCTTAATTGTCAATCCTATAAAATACACTGTTCTTCAAAGTCATTTTTTTGTTGAGCCATCCTTTGGCAGCAAATATTAACTTTGTTGTTGAGATTTATCTTTACCACATTTAAGACAACTTTATGAAACTTTTTTTTATTACTACATTATCTTGGATGTTTATTGGTGTGTGATAGCAAATAGACAAACAGAAAAATAGCTGAATTTTAGACCTACGTTTCATATATCTTTACATTTGAGATGGAGGTTGGTTTAAAATATTTTTTCCGTAGTTACATAATTTAAAAAGTTATAGGAAGTAAGATCTATTTTTTAAATTCTTCATTACAAAATGACATGAGAATGCTGGCTGAAGGGTTCTCTGAGAATCCCAGGACAGAATGTGTTTATTATCAGTACTGAGTGGAGAGTAACACAACCTGACATGGAGTATGTGATAAATCAATCTGCTTGTTTGCAGATCAAGGTTGCATCAGGTTGCCATGCTATGAGAAGGATCTAGAAATCAGCTTTGGAAAAGATCAAAACATCAGCTTTGCTGACCTTTAATTTGCTTGTTAAAACTTGGGGATGAACTACCTCTGGGAGGTACCAGGTACTACCTTGGGGAGCCTACCTCTGTCTTAAATGCAGAGATGCATCACTGAACAATGAACACTTCCTTCTGCATACAATTTGGACAGAGAATTGATGGAAGAGCACCGTGTAGTCAGAGTCCTGAACTAACTGGTCTGCAGCTCCTAGCTAAAAATCATATTGAAGGTCTTGGTGCATCTCCATTGGTGGTGAAAGTTGTGGTGACAGGATATAAAGCACATGGTTCTCCACAGGTTGAGGGATCGAGTTCTTCCTCTGATGTGTGTGTGTGTGTTTCCTAATGAAGTGAATCACATATGAGAGTTGTCACTGTTCAGTGACAGTTTGATTAAAATTATGTTAAAATGAAAAACATATAAGAAGTATGTTTTTATTTAAGACATTCAGTTTTTTGATACAATATAGAATGCCCTGCTTCCTCTCCTGGAAAAGAAGTTCCCATTCCTGGAAAAGAACGTACGTCAGCTGAAGAGCCGCCAGGGTCTCATCATTCTTAACAGACGTTTTCATTATGAGTATCATTAGTGGTGGTTTAACAAGGACCATGTCCTAGATCCAGCCACATGATGAATTAAAAAAGCGTAATTTGATGATAAACACCAGGTTGCTCATATGAGGTATGCATAGATCCCTAGAAAGTCATCATTTTACAAAGAAGCATAGAGCTACCTTTAAAAACAAATAATACTTATTTCTAACTTTTTTTAAGCTAAATTAATAGAAACTGCTTTTGTGTTATTTCTAATAAAGAAATACAAAAACACCCTATTTTAGAAAAGTTTAAAATGTCTTTTTATTCCAGTATCTGTCTTTTGTCAATTACATATAAATTAGCAAAGAAATTCAATTGAAAACTGTTAACAAGTTCTGTAAACTTCAGTTTCTTAAGCAACAGTGCTAGTCAATGTATACTAAAACATAACTTTAGGGAGGTCTTTTTCTCAAAGAATGACCTACTCAAATCTAATTAAGTATTCATGTAGCCTTATAACCTCATCACTCTAGTTTTTGAACATTCCATGAGTCTTACTAGCTTTGAAACAATTTTCTGCATGGACATTATTTTTCTTTCTGCATCATTTAGACTTCTTTGGAAAATGAAAAAACTTCTTACTGTAAGTGAAGAAGTCATCTAGAAAAGCAAGAAAATTCTTAGTATAAATGAAGAAGTGCTGTGAACCATTAGCAAGTTTAAAAAACAAAGAACAATTTCAGTTACTGCTGAAAATGTTCGCATTGCTAAACCAACTTCCTAAGTATGGTAGGGCAGGGAGTTAGCTTGCTACCCTGTTCATCTAGTCACTTGATTTGTATTTGGGATGAGCACTTAGGAATGCAGTACACAAGATTAGAAAAAAATAATAATAATTTTAATGCTATCTTCTGCTGCTTCATGGTACTTTATTTTAATGCTACCTTCAAGAACTTCCAAAGCCTTTTGCACTGTATTACTATGTAACATATGTTAAATAAACACCCTGTTTAATTTTAAAGAGCTAATGAAATAAGCAATAAATACAAATAGGCAAGAAAACACAAGTCAAGGTGAACAACCTATATTGGCACTAGTAGCAAGATATGAATGGCCCTTAGTCAGTCACAGTTATCCCTTTCTTAGCCAATGACCAAGTGGGTTTTTAAATGTGTAACATAGCAAGTAAGTTTACAGAAGCAATAAAAGTCTGAAGGTGTTTCTGGGAGGACTTATAAAACATTTGAAGTGATACTATCAGAGCAAAGTGAGAGGTGGGCTAAAAATAAAGCTTGAAGTTTGAATGGCCAGATATACTTGGGTAAAAGTTAATTTGGTAGTTTTGAGGATTTAGGTTTTTTGTTGTTTGTTTAGTGCTGGTTGAATTGTTCCAGAGATAAAGGAGGGGAAAAGAACCCTGTATGTAGATTTTAATTGGGGAATATCAACATTTTTTTTTTTAGAAACAGCTAGATCTGAGGCAATTACAGGCTGTTTAGAACTAAATGCCTCTTGTGATACTTTAATTAGTTTTGCTGTTTGCAATTATACTTACTTTCCTCAGGTTGGTCAGCGTGAGGGGAAGGATATATAAAACTGCAATAAACCTGACCTTTAAGATATAGTAAGTATATATTGTTTGTTAGGCGTTAGTCTGGGTCAGATTACAAACCCAAATGTGTTCAAACACCTCCAAACATGCAGTGAGAGCTATGGAGTGTGCACCTCTTCCCTGAAGAGACAAGGAAATTGTGTTTTCTCTCATGAGAATGAAATTGCAACCAAAGGATGCTGAGACTATCAGTAAAAATCATCTTCTGTCTTGTAAAAGAAATATATAAGAAATAACAATTCTTACTGTATATTGTATATACACTTCATTTTTAAAAAACTGTTCCAAAACAAGAATGTGACAGTATTTTACAAACTACTTTTGACAGCAGGATATTTTATGAACTGTCTAGAGACTGTTCTTCCTTTCCGTATGGGCTTATACTGACCTCGCCTCTTTCTGCAACACCCTGATGCAAGAACAACAGTGCAACAGCAAAGGAAGATGAGAGAAGAGCAAAGAACAACAGCAATCAACCACACACCCAAAGCTACAGCCTCCCAAGCAGGTGCCTCATTTTCCGAGGTGTAGTTCCTACCGCTGTAGCCTTTGGTATCATTGAAGTGCTGCTTACTGCTGTTCAGACGAGGAGAAGTGGGTACGTGTGATAACGTCTCGGGAGATCTAGTTATCAAAGTCGAAGGTACAGTCCTTTGGTCTGAGCTGGTGAGAGACCTAGTGCTTACTGAAGTTGTGCTTGTCATCTTAGCAAAAGGATCATCCAGTAGAAAAGTTTCTTGCCTGGGCAAAGTGGTAACTTCAGTTTTTTGGACCACTAGGCTTGTGCTGAATGGGTCTATTAAGCCATGACTAGTGGTAGAAGATGGATTTTGGGGTAGGAGATAACTTGACGTGACATTATTTTGCTGGCATCTTTCCAGCTCAGGTATCTTTGTGCTGCTTTGCTTTTCATTTTTGTTCAGTAAGGAGCGAGTATTTGGCTCTTTTGGTGTCAGCTTCTCAAAAATAAGAAGATCTGGATCAATCCCTATTAAATCATAAACAAATATTCTTTAGATAATCATCTTAGTATCAGCATGAATCAACATAAATCTTTAAAGCAAGAGTGTACCTTCTAGGTCCTTTCTCAAATGTCAAATGGGAGAAAGGGGGGAAGTATTCTCTGAAATGTGTACATTAATGTAAGAGTAATACTGGTGCATTCTTAACACTATGTGTGTTACCTAAAAGTATATTACCTGTACTTTTAGCATAACAATAGATCTAGTAAAATTTTAGCATTTCTTACAGTGGCTGTGTTCTCAGCCTTTATGCACATAGTATTTGATTACCTGCTGTAATGTTGTACAAAATGGTGTTGATTCTAGCCTTTAGTATGCAGCTTTCCAAGGCGGGGCAAGACATGTGCAGGCAGTTCATGTTCTCCTGAGGAGCTCCATGGTAGAACACTGCTAGATTGCAGGAAACTATAAGAAAAGAATAAAGCTGAGGATCAGCCTCCTGATTCTTGCATTTTGCACATTACATTACTTAATAATACAAGAGCAGTAATACCAGGGAGCTACATAGCACTTAAAATCTGTGCTTCTCATTATCTTGCAAACTAATTAAATCCCTGGTCAGATAAGTGGAACTATTTAGAACTATTATTTTACATTTGGAGAGAAGGGCCGCTTGAATTCCAAATATGACAATTTACAGAACTGCTAAACTGAATTTACAGAACTGCTAAACTCCTGCTACCAGTTTCTTCACACAGTCCTTTCTCTCATGCTACAGCTGCAGGGAATGGATCATTTCTAAAAGAAAAACTACCAAGGAAGACAGCTTTGAGCTGTTTACTCTTGTGGTATGAATACCTGTTTGCTTGAAACTGTAATGCAACCATTACTTCAGCCAAACTATTAAATAATCATCTACTGAACTCCAGTAAGTAGGTAGCATGCTGGCCTCTGACAGTTCCCAGTCCTGCTCCTTTTTTGCCCTTCTGCTATTGGGCTTCTGTGAATGAAGTGTATAGACTCAGTTTAGACAATTTCTGATTTGCGTTTGGAAATTCAGATCTATCTTCCCACATCAGAAATCAGGACTAAAATAATGCCTCAACAATTTGTCACTGAAACAGAATTTCCAAAAGTATAAAGATTCCTGAATTCCAGTGATTTAAGATTTACATTGAAAATAGAACTTAGAAATTAGTTAGATGCTTTTAATAGTTTTATATTTACATCCTATTCTCATATTCTAAAATATGAATGGTTACAGTTAGTGTCTAGATCAAAACCTGTTCAGGATTCTTCTCAGAGTTTTAACTATCTAGTCAAAAGTTAATTTTATTTTACAGTTTTCTTTTATGATATCCTCCTTGGAGCAAGATAATAGTTTGGGGGTCAATTAGATTATTTTTATATTTAATTCTACCTAATCTCCTCCTTCCTGCCTTGAATGTAACTTCCATACCTGAACTAACATGGCTACTTGCAATTAAAAGGATTGTTAAAACTATGGGAAAAATAGACAGCAGGAAAAGCCAGAAAATTACTAAAAATGCTAAAGAGAACTTTTCTGATACTGATTTTGAGTCTCAAGTTTGCACTGGAGAATATTCTAGCATTTCTCCCGAGTCTAAGTTTAGCAATGTATTTATGAAATGAGCTTTAAGAGCTTATGTGTATTTTTTAGTGTAATTCTAATTAAAATATGTGAATTACTGAAAATGAAAAGTTGCTTCAGGCAAATTACCTTAGATAGTAACAGATAATTCTGTGATTTTTGTTAATACTGAAAAAGAAGCATTTCAGTTAGAATATATTGATTTAGCACCATTGAAACAAAAGCTTTATTTTACTTGAATTATTCAGAAGTTATTTAACTTTATAAATGTATTCCATTTCTTGTACTAACAAGTATCATCATACTAGCAGGTAATTTAAAGTAATTTGCAATACTTCCACAGTATATAATAGAAAAATCGTATAATTCTTTCCATTTTATGTAATTCTTAACAAAAAAAAAAAGAGGGAAAGAAAAAAGACTTAACTATCCACAAATGAAATACACTGAATCCATCTCTTCTAGCTTTTCTCTGATAGTGTTTGTTTGTTTGTTTCAGTTAGTAACCTGCATATGGCATCATCCAGTAAACATACAGCTTGGAAACATTTTTTTTTTCAGTTATTATGAACTTTTCTGCCATAAAAGTATTATTATAAAAAAAATTACAAATAATTTATGCCACACATCTTAAATTCTTGCAATGAAAATCCACAAAGAGAATGATAATTTTACAAGATTATACAAAGCTCTGAATTTATTACATGCCAAACACTTTACAACTTTATTCAAAAGATTACAAACACCCTGCTGGGCTCAGGGGGAATCTTTAGTCACTATATAAATATTTCAATCTATTTCTTGAGGACTACAAATATTTTTACAGGTGATACACAAACTACATTAGTTGCCATGGTTAAGGCAACTTAAAATCTAGTTTATATTTTTAAGAAAATGATTCTCAGTACAAAAATAATTTCTAGGCACTGCAAATGTTTTTGTATTATTTTTAGCATAAACTAACAGTTTAAAGGACAAAGCCTTTCAAATATTTGCTTGAAATATCCATATAGTACTTGATTTTCTGTGATACCTCTTATTCAAAGATTAATGCAAATACTAAGAATGTGATATTATGAAGTCATTATTTGAAAATAAAAATTTTCAGATTTTTGTTAACATTTATGATTTTTATTTTGGAGAGAAAAATAGTCCTTCAGTAATTTCATCACATATTGTAGCAATATGTACCTTTGCCTTCAGACCCAGGTACAGTATGTTCTGCATTTTGTTAAAGAATGGACATTTTCTGCTAATAACATATTTTATATTTGTTTTTACCATGATATATGAACGCTGTGCAGGTTTGCTAATATAAAGACTATCTTAAGAACATAAAAGATGTCTGAAAATAATATATCTGTTTGGACGGAGAAGTGAAATTTACTAAAATTTCCCTACTTTCCATATTTCTCTCAGGTTGTTATAGTTGCGCAGTTTTTAGAAACTCCTTCAATACAACATAATTCTAAAAATGTTTTTCATTTCCAGGATTGCTTTGTAACCTTTGTGAAAATACCATTAAATATTAGAAAAAGAAGTCTTATAAAATAGGGGAAGAAAAATAATTCACGAACTGTTTTAAGGAAGGACAGTTCTTTGGTCAGGATAAAAGCTCTAAGAGTTTGCAATAAAATATTTTTTATTATTTGAAGAGTAATAAGCAACAAGTTTTATGGTTTGCTTTTAAACTATTTCAAAAAGCTTTTGAGTTGTAAGATGAGCTTTTAGTAACTCTGTCTTTACTGTATGTATATGTATGTATATGGGCAGTTTTTAATAACTGGCAGGCCACTTTTATGCCCTGTATTCAAAAACCTTCCAAGTCTTTTGTTTTTTTCAATCAAATTTATGCACCACAGAAGCACTCTTAAAGAGCATTCCTGCATATACTACTAAAGTGCATTGATACAAAGAAAATGTTGTCTCCTAGCGTTAAGACAAGCAATTAAGTTTACAATTTTTTATTCTGAGACTAAATTTATAAGACGGAATAAAGGGGTTGCAAGCTGAATAATTGCTGTGTCTCTGTTATTGCTCATCTTGAGGTTGTATCTGGGTTGTATAAGTGGTGTAAACATTCAAAAAGAGTGCTTTATCCAAGAAACTGAGTATTCTTGTATCTCAAAGAAGGGCAATTTTTGTTTGTGTTTTCTCTTCATTCCACACCATATTCTAGCTTAGTACCAGAAGAAATATTGGCATAAGAGAAAAATCAGCATAAAAATAACTATTTTCCTCATACATGGTAATACATATTTCAGTCTCAGTCATAATTGTTAGAACAAAACACTCACCGTTCTTCAGCAGGCAGCAAGTTCTGCTGCACTGTTGGGATGAGACTTCTGAATAAATCTTTAGCACCTGGGCTCCCCTCCGCTGTGATTCCTGCAGGTCGATCAGAAGACCTGGAAACTGTCGGATCCAGCAGTTTTTGTAAAAAGCAGTGGGTGAGCAGAGAGAGCTCGATTCCATGGCCCAGCCCAGAACCAACAGCACTTCTGCTAATGCCACCAACAGAACCATTTCTTCAGTGTAACGGGCTTCGTCCCTGAGCTTTGTCCTCCACAGCTGCACTGAGGTTTAGACTAGCATTTTAACGGACAAGCTCTTGAGTGATGAGGATACTGCCAGGGAAATGAGCCGGAGGATGGTTTCTCCAAATTATTCCCATGGTGATGCTTGGGCAGTTGCTGAAAGGAAGCAGGCATATGAGCTACATATGACTATAACAGTTATTATTTGTTCTGCAAACAAATTATTTGGAAATAGATCTTGACAGCCAGTGGACATAGATTGCTTTCAGTCATTCAGAGAGATTATTTCTGTGATCCCAGGTTTGCATCTCCTTCTGAGCTCAAGCTACCCAGGCAGCCTTAATGTTTAGTGAATAGTGGTAAACATGGGAGATCATTGAGTTTCACCTCGGCTCTGAAAGCATGCAGGCCAGCCTCCTGAGAGCAGGTAAGTCTGCCATGTTGTTCAGGCTCACCTTTACATTCCACACACAGGAAGAGGCTCACTTTAATTTCTTGTTATTTTTCAATTATTTAGTGGCTGCAAATGTAATTTCTGCCTTTATTAACACACTAAATTATATAATTCTATCTGTCAGACGGAGATGGAAACTTGTTTCTCTATACTACTCTACTTTGGATATTGAAAAAACAACAAACAAAAATTTTATTGGTGATCTAACAATAGAGGCACATAGCAGGAGGAATCTAACCTGTACTTATTTCTGGACTAGATAGGTAGTTTAGAAACTCTAGATAGGTAAGTCCTGTCCAGAAGGCTCCCATTTCAGAAACGGTTTGACTCATACGTAATACTGTGCCTCATCCTTGGAAGGTAAAGGAGTTCTGCACAAGTTAGCTCCTGGTGATACAATAGCCAGTCAGGCCTTCATTTATTCAGTGGAAGTACTGGCTATAACTAGGATGTCAAATAAATGTCTGCTTTTATCCAGATCGCATGCCCCTGATGTGGTTATTGGTAAATGAAATAGCGAGAGCTTAAGTGAGTTATTGTTTAAGCCTCTGATCTGAGAAACAGCTTCTTGTAGCTGGCCGTGTTTTGGTTTTGGTGTTCTGAGGTGCTCTCTTTTATTTTCATCTCTGTGTGAAAGTTGCTATTTAAAACCTTAAATGTTTTTGAGTACGCCTGTGAGTTTGTGCTCAGAGGACTGCTTAGGGATGTTTTTAGGCATTTACCTATCATTGCCACAAGCATTATGGGCAATGTATTTTTCTAAAACAGCCATTGCTTCCACTTTCTGAATATTCACAAGGCATCAGTCAAAATGTTAAAATTTTTGCACACTAGACTTACAGAACAAAGTAGATCCAGAATTCATACTAAATGCCAGATTTCAATTCAGACAAAGAAAACTCAAATTTCAGCATTTTGAGTCCTGGTTGCTTTCCCTTATTCCTCTCTTCCCATTTCTCCAAGATGAGAAATCTAAAAGGTTCTGATAACTTGAGGAAACATTACTTGAGGAACAAAAGGATTAAACTGATACAAAACAGACCCACTTATAATGGGAAAAGCTGAATATGTCTTTGGTGCTTTGAAATAAATAGGATTATTTGCGTGGTGAAAAAAAAGAGGTAGTCTTGATAGTCATAGTATGTGAATTTGTCATTACATAAAATTATGCTATTATCTCACCTCCTCTATATTTTCATTTATGTTTGACACCTTGCAGGGCTTGTATATAGACAATAAATATGATTACTTCTTTCTTTCCAGGAAAAATAAAAAAAGGGCCAGTCCTGTGACATCTTTCAGTTAGATGGAGCTGATTTACCTTATGGTTCCTTCTAGTTCAGTGGGGGCTCTGACTAGAAAAAGTTGGAGTAGGGAGTGTAGAAATGCCTGAGTATCTAAGCATCTTGCAGATCTTTCAGTAAGCTTTCTCTGCCTCACAGTTTCAATAAGATATTGAGGTGAGTTTCAAGTACCTGTTACTTCTGGTGAGGCAGTGAGCAACAGCAGTCAGTGAGAATATTCTGTATGCATAATGTTTAAATATATATTTGCAGAACTGAGCTTAGGTAACCAGGCATCATTTGTACAGATCTGTGATTTCAATGTACATTTTAAATCTCTCTTCAGTTTCACACTGTTTGAGGACAGACACATCGCAAGTCTCTGATTCATTTTTTTTTTATGAAGAGATATTTTTCATGTTTTTATCATTCTGCATTTTCTGCAGTGTACTTCATCCAACATTTTCCTTTACATTAATTGTAATTCTGATTTTTCTGTTGCTGAATAAATTATAAGAGCATGGATAGCTGCAGAGGAACTTTTTCGTTAACGAAATATAGAGATTGTCCAATATATAAGGCTGCTTCGGGAAATATACTTTAAAAAAATGAGTTTGTCTACTAAGTGTCAGGAGTCTTCTGCCACCTGCCCCATAATTTGACTTTTTTTCCGTGGGAAATTCATAAATATAATTTAATGATGAAGATTTATATCACAAAAAAAAATGCAAGAAGGAAGTATCCGAGTCTTACCTGCAAAGCTGAGACTGGCTGTTCCATGTGCTCTGTAGGGAGGAACCAAGCGACATTTACTGTTAATAAGGCATCTCTGCTCCGTATCAGAGCAGCACTTCATGTTGCTTAGTAATTCTTTTCATCAGACTTCTCAGACTTTTTATGAATTGGCAGTTGCCAGTTTTCTGTGATGACATGAACATCTTTTTGGCTCTTTTATTGAAAGATTTGTAAATGTACCTGCCACAAAGGAGAATGATCTTTTTAACGATACTTGTTTTTTAAACAGAAAACAGTACCTGAAGGTTTCCACCTGGCCTGACCGTGATAATGGCACAATCCAGAGCTTCCTGGCACAAAAGAGTGGCCAGGCATTAACTCCTTTTTTGCCAGTTGTAAACAAATGCAGACATCTTTTCCACATAAAATGCCAAATATCAATGTATGTCTATCATTGTATTTAACTTATATAGAACAAATGGTTCTAGTGCTGTGAGTATGTAAATGCCAGAGAGATGACTGATTTATATAATACAGGAAAGCTTTTCTGAATTGGTCTAGCAGTGCAAAGGCTTTGATTCAGTTGTCAGGTCTGACTGTATAAAACTACCTTGCACTATCCCCTTGGCTTGGTTGGTACGTCATCTGTTGCCCATACTGTTCTTGTTCTCTGCTTCTCTCCTGGGTGTCTTTAAGTCCTCTGGCAGTCCTGAGGGATGAATGTGAGACCACAGTCCCCGTCCGGGGTCAAGTTGAAGCTTAGGCCTTAATGCTGCATGATGTGTTATGAAAGACAGTGTTGATAGTTGCTATTTCCCAACCAAGTCCAGTCCTGCCTTTTAAAGGTTCTCCTTTATTCTTCTTTGTAGATGGCAGTAAAGCCCATATGATTGGGTAGACACATGCCTTCCCTTTCCCGAGCAGATTATGGGAGGGATGTGAGATGCCTTCCCAGATGTGCAGATGTGGCAGGAGCAACGCTCTGTGATGCTGCCACGCTGATGCAGAGCTGTGTTGCTTCTAGCACAGACCTGGCCTGCTGGAGCAACAGCAGAGGCCAGCGCTGCATGAAGCGCTTCTTGTCTGCTACACCATCTAAACCATTTCCTTTAACCATCTAAATTATGTCCCTGCCTATGTTGAGCATCAGAGCAAATATGCAGTGTTATTCCATGCAGCTCAGAACCCCTCCTGAATTCAGTGTACTTCTCTGCCTGTGTTGTCTCGTATGTGAAAAAAAAAATGAATTGCAGGTCTCTGCTGAAATCTTGTGTAGCTCAGTCTTCGTAGGCACGTGCGTGTGGTTTCCCTTTATTATGATAGCATTAAGATCAAAAGTTCACCTAAGCTAAATATTTCGGTAAAGCCAGAATATGTCACTGTGACTTATTATAATAGAAAAGTTACAAAAATATTAATGTAATGAATCACCGTAAGTACATTAAACAAATATCAAAGAAAACCTTTCTGTTGTTATCGAAATACTGTTCATTGTCTCTCTCCTTTAAAATTTCCTTGAAATCAAAACATTCTTGCAAAATGTTTTGAGTCCAACAAAACAACATTTTTTTTGAGAGCACTGTTTTGCAAAAAAACAGCTATTAGTGGTCAGATTTTGGGTTGGAACAATCATCTAGTAAGCTTTTAATGAATATGAACTACTCCAAGGTTTGGGACAGTCAAATCCAAGATTCTGGTTTCAGACCCTTTCGAGCCATATAGCAGAGAGGTGAAACCTTAGTTTCTGCAACTTGGACTTTGTGCAAGCTACTTTTTAAACCATTGTTTCAAAGGGGCTGCCAGGCCCTCACTTTTTTTTCAGAGCGTGGATTCAAACTCGTCTGGTAAAGCTTTATATATCAAAGCTGGAATCTTTGTGTTAAAAAAGAATAACAGAAGAGCTAGCCCTGTTAGATTTATACAACTGTAATTCCCCTGACGTAAACACAAACATAAGCCCAGGTTTATGACAAAGGGGCACAATGTTTAGCAAACACTTTAATGAATGGTGATTTATGACAAAACATGAAACTAAGCAAAAGAAACAGAGTTTCAATTTTGTGATGAATTTTATACAGTTGGGTAATTGGTGAAAGTCTTCCATGTGGGACACCATTTATCTTACCTAGTTATTATGGACTAAAATTCCGTTCTGTCTGTCTGCACCAGGATTAAAAATACAGGCTGCTTTAAAAGCTCACAGTTAATTCTCATCCAAACAGAGCTACACAAGAAAATGCTGGTCCGGGTATGCACAGTGCATTCGTCCTGAACCGGAGATTCAACAGAAGGCAGGCATATATGTCGCTATGTCCAACATTCAGTATAAAACATGAACAGCTACCAAAGGAATTTCAAAGAGAGCAAAGAGGGCTTGAGCTGGCTTCAGCTTCCATGCTCCTTTTTGGTGACTGGGGATGCCCAGGGTCATGACGGTGAGCGTATACAGAGACCAGTAATGGGAAAGGTGTTTTTTTTTTTTTTTTGCCATTGAACTATATATTGATATTGCTATATTTTACAGTGTGTACATTTGTATTGTGATTTCAGCATATTGCTGTATCACTCTCCTAAATCAAAAATCTCATTTAAATGAAATGCCTTCAAAATAAACTTCTTTAATATTAAACATTACACTCTGTGTGTGTGGAGTATCTGAACAAGTCTGGTCAGAGTGTGCTGGGCTCTAACAGCCCACTAAGAGACAGACAAGTGGAATGGGCTTTTTGCTGCTGAGAGTGAGGGTTCAGTAACATGCACTCTAGTATTAATCAGTCATTAAATCTGACTAAAAAGCTAAGCATGGATAAATTAAGTATTTGATAATAAATAATCAATATTCACAAAATACAACTCCCAAGTATTTTATTAACACTGTTTTACACAGTGCTTTCGTTGCAAGAAAATAAGTACGAAATAGTACCTCAAAGACAGAAAAACTAGCCATAAAATTAGCCATAAAAAGTAGGGAATAAAATCTAAACAAGTGCTATTAAAAATATATATTTTAAATAACATTTGTAAGGGCATTGTCTAAGTAAGTGCTTTGTTTGGCTGGTTGGCGGGGAATCTGAAAAAAAAAAAAAAAAAAAAAAAAGACATTATCCTGGCTTAGCAGCTCATCCTTCACAAATGATGAAGATTTCAGTTGAAATAAAGTACGTTCCAGTCAGCTTCACTCAAAAATGCCAGGATCTTTTAGAAAACTGATGGTTTTTAATGTTAAAATACTGCAGGATATTTCCTACTTTCCAGATATGCTTATTTTGTATCCTGTGACAAGGAAAATACTAAACAATGGCAGCATTTGGTGAATCATTTCCAAAAGACTAATTCTTCTCTTGAGTAATTCCGCTATTACTCAATACACAGTTAGTTCCTTGGCAACACAGTACAATTCCCTGGCGGCCCTGAGGGAAGAATGTGGCACTTTATATTTTATGCTAGATAGCATGTATATTTTAAAGATCCCCGAGTTATGTTCTGGTTCACATTTTAGACTAGTAAGGTTGAAAGGCATTCAAATTTTCCTGTGGTTTTTGTTTTCTATGTAGTTCTATCCTTAAGTATCAGATAGGTGTTTCTTTCTTAGTCTTATGTATTATTTACAGTCTATGTATTCAGTTAAGTGGTTTGCCTAAAGCAAACCTAAAATCACTGCAGTGGTCCTACTAGTGCTTAAGAGTTTGGTTGTCCTCCACTGCAGATTTCCTGTGTGACTGTGGGCTAGACCAACAGATAAATTAAGCTATATTTCATGTATATTAGTCAAAAACATGGTTTTGAAGAAAAGTAGTTGTCAATCTTCTCATCCTCAGTGCCTTGTACTTCCTCTAGCCCCTGTGCTGTGCCTTGTGATCTTAGAGAGCACCAGATTGTGCACCTATGCGTAAAACCATTGGATCATTTGCTAGGGATACAAATGGTCAGATTTTCATACATTATATATATAAATCTAAGCAGACTTAAATACTCAGAGTGAATCTGAAAGTTAAGGAGGCTTCAGTTTTGCCATGCAAGACTGCCACCAACTTATTACATATATATAACTTGTCTACTTGCCTTGAAAGATCAGTCAGGAAGCATGAGCATAGTTCTGCACAGAATGGAGAGTACTACTTTTATCTAGCTATCTCCGTCTTTACTTTTCTTATCTTTGTAGCACTAACTCCTCCTGACTCAGTCTGTGCTTACTTTACCTATGCTAGGGAACTAAGGAGAGGTATAGAAGTATGCACCAGCAGTGAAAGGGTCATAAGCTTAAGTTTTCCTTATCATGGTTGAATGGTCCATTATAATACATCTGTTGTATAAAAGAGCTTCTTCTATTTCCAAGTATTTCTAAAAGGAAAGTATGGCCTCTCTTCAGACTTGGAAATAATTTAGGCATTAACTACATGAAAACAGTTTAGGTAGCAGCTACAGGGAAGCGTCTAGGCCATAGCCAAGTGGGTATGTTTTAAAGGGAGAGAGCCCTTAGTAACTCTCTCTTGTGCCTTGCTGCTCAACTTGTTGGTGCTTGAGGATCCTGTTCTGTGAGATTAATTTATGTCTCTTACACCCTGTCAAGCAAGACTTGAAGCATCTAAATCAGGTATGAAGACTTCACTACTAAGACAAATACTAAAAGTTAGGTACTGAAAGCTGAGCTTAGTTGCCTTTGTCATTTTCCGCGTTAATGCCTTGTTCTTCAGGGCGTGTTATCACAGAGTTGTTTAATGTCTACAAGGATGCAAGCTTGTTTTCATGTTGTTTCATGCCTCTGCTTGTACTTAATGAGCAACAGATCATCTTTACATTTGTTTCAAAAATTATCCCAGTCTTTTAGGGCTCTTGCCTACAGAGTTTGATTTTTTAGCTCTAGTACAAGTGATTTCTATTTTCAGCTCTAAAAATGCACAGCTTTCTCTCTACAAACAACCAATATGATTGCTGGTGAAACGGCAAGATCTACTGATGCCACTATAATACTATGTATAGATCATTTTATAAAGTATGGTGTAGATGGGGACCAGGGGCCAACTGCCTTGGTGCAGTTGCAGTATAAGTACCATATAAGCACAGCATACAGCCCAACTGATGAGCATAAAACAATGGAAGCACACTGTCAGCGTGCTCTGATTTAATACAATCGCTTAGTCCTAAGTCTGGATAAAGCACAGGCAGACGACAATTAGCCTAGTTAAAAAAATCCCAGGTTGCAGAAACAGATTTAAGCTTTTTGCAAAAATGGCCATGCAGCAAAGAGCACTGCTGACCCCTTGCACATACAGTAGCTTCCAGTGAGTGCCAGTTTGTAGAAGTCTTCTACAATGGGATGACTGCCTGGATGGATGAGGGGAAAGCAGTGGATGTTGTCTACCTCAACTTCAGCAAGGCTTTCAACACAGTCTCCCGTAACATCTTCATAGGAAAGCTCTGGAAGTGTGGACTGAACAAGTGGACTGTGAAGTGGATTGAGGACTGGCCGGATGGCAGAGCTCAGAGGGTCGTGATAAATGGGGCCAAGTCTAGTTGTAGGCCAGGGGGGTCAGTACAGGGCCTGGGACTGTTCAACTTGTTCATCAGTGACTTGGACTAGGACTCAGAGTGCACCCTTAGCAAGACTGAGGATGATACAAAACTGGGTAGAGTGGCCAATACTCTTGAGGGCTGTGCTGCCATTCAGAGGGACCTAGACAGGATGGAGAGCTGGGCAGAGAGGAACCTCTTGAGGTTCAAGAAGGACAAGTGCAGGCTCCTGCACCTGGGGAGGAATAACCCCAGGCACCAGGACAGATTAGGGGTTGACCTGCTGGAAAGCAGCTCCATGGAGAGGGATTTGGGAGTCCTGATTGACAACAAATTAACCATGAGGCAGCAGTGTGCCCTCATGGCCAAGAAAGCCAATGGGATCCTGGCCTGCATCAGGAGGAGCGTTGCCAGCAGGTTGAAGGAGCGGATTCTGCCTCTCTGTTCAGCTGTGGTGAGGCTGCACCTGGAGTATTGGGTGCAGTTCTGGGCTTCCCAGTGCAAGAGGGATGTGGAACTTCTAGAGAGGGTCCAGCATAGAGCAACAATGATGATTAAGGGACTGGAGCATCTGTCATGAGAAAAGACTAAGCGAGCTGGGCCTGTGTAGCCTAGAGAAGACTGAGAGGAGATCTGGTCAATTTGTATAAGTACCTGAGGGGAGAATGTAGGGAGGATAGGGCCAAACTCTTCTTGGAGGTGGCTAGTGATAGGACAAGGGGTAATGGGTACAAGTTGAAACACAGGAAGTTCCACCTCCATATGTGAGGAAGAACTTCTCTGCTGTGAGGGTGACAGCACCCTGGAACAGGCTGCCCAGAGAGATTGTGAGATTGAGAGATTCTTTGGAGATCTTCCAAACCTGCCTGGATGTGACCCTGTGCCACATGCTCTACATGTCCCTACTTAAGCAGGGGGGTTGGACTAGATGACTTCTAGAGGTCTCTTCCAACTTCTACCATTCTGTGATTCTGTGAAGTCAGTACTCTCAAAAGATGGCTTTTATGAAGAAAACAATTATTAGTACTTGACAGTCTATGTATGATCCAGCTATTAAATACTTATGGAATGTGTAGAAGATGAAATCCTTGGCAGAGTGACAGGTTTGGATGAAAGGCAACATCTGAAATATTTCACCTATCCAGCCTGTGGTGTCAACACTTTGAGGGAACAGAACTTATCATAACTGACTCCACGGAAAAAATCACTCATCAATTAGGAACACACTTACCAATACATCAAACATACAAGATTCCAAAGCAGATGCCTAAAGATGGCAATCATACCAGCATGTTGGCAATCACATGGTATGCCAGCAGGAATGACCATGACAAATATGAACTCTGTTTATCTCTGAGTGTGAGGTGTGAATGATTAGAATTACTTATGATGTCTGGCTATGGAAATTGAAGCATAACAAGGTAAGGACTCTTACCAGAATGGTAAGACACTTGTTTTGTATGGTATTTCTACAGGCTGACCCGAACTGAGTTTACAAAAGAAAAAAAAAAAAAAAAAAAAAAGCCAGTTCTCAGATACAAGCTCCAGCTAGATAAAGAAACTTGAAAAGGCACATGATGTTGTGCTTCACCAGGAATGGCAGATAGGAAAATGGAAGATGAAAATTAATGAAGCATTGAGGAAACATAGAGGAGGAATACAAGACAAGCAGATAATAGTGAATCTGATTAATAGGAAAAAGTGATGATTATCACCAAGCTAGGATTGAAGCTGCTGCTCTTTACCAACTGGTTAAAATCCTATATGAAAGGATTTCAAAAATTGGTAATAGTATCATCTGTATAGTCTAGAATTAAGAAACTGAATATCAAAACACAAAGAACAAAATAATGAGAGATCCTTACACAGAGGGAATGTTAAGAAGCAAACAACCCTGTTTTCTTAAAAAAAACCACACACACACACACACACAAAACAGCCACTCTGAAGAAGTTGAGTTCCCTCCTGAGTAGTGGAAAAAAGTTGTTGTCAGAAACTAAGCAATCTGCAATAACTGGAAATGAGTCACATAACTGCTAAAGGGAAAGATTTTCTCTGGACTACTACTCACCCTATGCAGGTTGAAATAAGTATCTTTATAAAGTCAAAGAAAAATCTATTTTTAAAAACTAAGAAAAATTAGAACAAAGTTTATACATGGAGTGGTGACTTCCTCATCTATTGTATTAGTTAAAAAAATAGTATTTCAAAAATATGAGGGAGGCAGCAAAAATGTCATTACATCCCTGCAGCAAGCTGCTCAGTTATTAATTTCTTGTTTTCTTGTTTCCTTGTTCATGTCAAGCAAATCGAGGCTCAGCTGTGTTTAATGCTCTGATGAATAATGATATACATTTCCTACTCAGGAACTTAATTTAAATATGAGAGGGAGAGTAGGAGGAAAGGAATATAGCATATTTTTGTGCCGAATGAGAAACTGAGACATTGAGAGACTTGTCCAGAAGGGACCCAGAATATCATGGCAGAATTATGCATCTTATTTAGACTTTCTAAATTCTAGTGCTGTGGTAGCCTTGCGAGGGGATCCATTCCTGCCGCTCTGCATTCGAGAATATTCCTCTCTGGCTGTACTCAGAAGTACATTTATGGCAAGAGGCTACCGCCAGCATGTATGGCAATCCCAGTCCATTTTGGGGCAGTATGAGCAGGGAGGCAGGGGCAATCGATGTACATCTGCCTTCCTTTTGCCCAGCAAAACCTAGCGCTTGGCTTTTCTGCTGGTGGCCCTGCTGGCACCCACGGCAGCTTTCAAACCCCTCCCCAGCAGAGGAGGTGGCAGAGGGTGGCTGAGCTCCGCAGCATAGTTGAGAGCTGACTGGAGAGGCCCGGGCACCGTCGGCTTCAACATTCCCTTTTTAGGGCCTTTTTCCTTTTTCTTTTCTTTTTTTTTTCTCCTTCCTCTCCTTCTCGGGGACGGCGCTGGGACGAGGCGCCTCCCCGCCCGCGCGCTCGCCCCGGGGCCGGGAGCGCCGCGGGCCCGGCCGCCGCCTCCCCCCGGCGCTGCGCGGCTCCGCCCGCGCCCGCGGGCCCGGCCAGAGGAGGAGCCTGCGGCCGGCAGCGGCGGCCCGCGCTGCGGGCAGGGCAGGGGAGGGGGAGAGCCATGTCCCTGGCGGAGCGGCGGCGGCAGGAGGAAGAAGAGGAGGGGGAAGGGGACGGGGCCGGCGCGGGGGAGGAGGTGGTGCAGATCCGGCTGGGGGACAAGTGCTACCCGGTGTGCAAGAGGAAACTCATCGAGCAGAGCGACTACTTCCGTGCCCTGTACCGCTCGGGCATGCGGGAGGCAGAGCAAGGCCAGGAGGAGCAGCTGCTGCGCGGGGGGCTCAGTGCCCTGGGCCTGGAGCTGGTGCTGGACTTCATCAACACCTCCTGCCTGGCCAGGCTGGAGCAGGAGGAGGAGAGCGATGAGGAGCCTCCCTTGCTGGAGGAACTGGTGGAGGCCGCTTCCTACCTGCAGGTCACCCCCTTGCTCCGCCTGCTTCTCTCTCAGGTGAAGCTGGGCAATTGCTTGGAGCTGCACCGCCTGGCTCAGGTCTACGGTCTCCAGGACTTGCACGATGCCTGTCTAGACTTCATGGCTGCCCATTACCATCAGGTGCTGAGGAGGCCTGATGCTCGGCCACATCTCCTTCTGCCCCATGCTCTTCAGCAACACTTGAAGGAGAGGCGGATGAAGGGCACTGCCACCCTTGTGGCCATCGGGGACTTCATGGGTGCCTCCTCCCTCGGCCAGCCTCCTGGCTGTCACCCACAGGTGGAAGCTCCCTGGTCAATGCTGAGGTATGATGAGGAGGCCCAGAGGTGGCTGCCCCTGGCCAACAACATGCCCCCTGATCTGGTGAACGTCCGAGGCTATGGGTCCGCGATGCTGGACAACTACCTGTTCATTGTCGGGGGTTACCGGATCACCAGCCAGGAGATCTCCGCTGCCCACTGTTACAACCCTTGCCGAAATGAGTGGAGTCAACTGGCTTCAATGAACCAGAAGAGGTAACCTGTGCTCCCTGAAACGCATGTGTCCATGCATATTGTCAAAAAACAACTTCTTGAGTCACGTGGTGTTGACTGGATGCAGTGTTGCAAGATGTGATTCAGGCCTCTGGCTGGACCATGAGTCACCAGAGTGTGTTGCATCATGCGATGGGAAGGACTAGCAGGGCTTGGCTATATATTTTGGCAGCGTGCCACTGGGTAGGCCTGGCAGACGTAGACCTTGCCGATAACAGTCATCCAGCAGTGCAAAACTGCAACCACCCTCCTTCTTAGTGACCTGTGCCTGGCACAGGTACTTGCTGTGGCAGCTTGGCAAGGCACAGCAAGTAAGGAGGATGGGCTTCTGGTGTGTGACGCTGGTGAGTAAGGCCTCGGCTGTGAAGAGTGCAAGCAAGGCGCCAGCTGAGTAGGACTTGACCTCATTGCCCTCCATTATCTATAACTGTTCACCTTAGCGTGGTGGTGGGCTCCCACTTTCAAAGCTGTAGCATACAAGCTAGGAGGTGTGTGAAGCCGATTTCCAAAAAACTGCCTGAGCTAGAAATATAAGCGCATATTAAGATAACAAAGACAGAAAGTAAGGATAAAATCCGCCTTTTAGTTTTTTTGTTGTTTGTTTGTTTGTTCGGTGCGTTTTGATTCTTGTACTGTAGATGACAAAGTTTACTGTTCTTGGTAGAAATGTAACATTTATCAAGGCTAGAGAAAGGTGGAGAAACTTTAATTGGAGCATTCTTCATTGGCTTATAACTTTAAAACTTCACAAAAACCTGAATATCCTGTAGGCCTGTGTTTCAATGCAATAGTCACCAAAAAAAGTCAGAAAAAGATTGTGAGAAATTTCTTCCTATATATTTTTAAATTGTTCGACATTTGTATTCTAAATAATATTCACAATCGTTTGTTGTAGTTTATATTTGAAAGAATGACAGAGAGCAAGGAACACCAAGAACAGATTCCGATACACCTGTCCAAGGTGTTCTGGATTTGCACTACCTAAATCAACTTATTATGGGATTATCAAAATGAAACCTTTTACTTCATTGAAACAAAATGTTTCTATTCATCCAGGATGGGTTTCTTCATTGGTTCAATTTTACTCAAAACAGTGTTTAAACTTTTATCATCTCAATCTGACTCGGAACAGAAAAGGATGCCGGAATTGACTATTAAATGGAAAGTCTCTTTTCCATCCAGTAAATTTAATGTTTACCAAGCAGCAGAGACCCTAGTCACAGTGTAAAGCATGTGCACTTTTTATCTGTGCGGTAAAACTGCAGTCTCTTTTCCAGTGAGCTTGCAACCTAAAATCAGGGAGTTGACCTTTTTTTTTTTTCCATTTCATGTACTGTTTTGAGAATTTAACTAGAATTACTGCATCTGTAATCAGTCATTGGAATTGATGAGAAACAGTGTCTCTCTGGATTGTTAGAAGAGTTTTAAAGAAAGTCTGTTGCGAAATGAGTATTTAGATTTTTTTTTAAGTACTTTCTTATACAGTGTAAATGCCTTTTGCCAGACCCACCAGACCCAGACTGAGGTGGCTTTGAGAACTGAGCCATTTTATTAGGCCTTGAGCTTGCAGTCTTGATTGCATGAGCATGACTGAGAGCACATTAGCTGTAGTGAAAGTGACTGAAGGGGTCAGTCCACACAGTGACTCCTATGTAAACAAATACTGGAATGTGGGTCAAATTGCAAGATGTAGGCATTGGTTTGCATAATGTGCATAGCAAGTAAGATATTATATGTGATGATTCTTTTTCTATTTGAAATAGCTTTTCTGTGTTCTTGATGCAAGATTGACCTTTTTAACATTTTGCAGGTATGGCGTTTGCTTTAGGAGCCAACAGCAAGTAGATTTTAAGAATCATGGGGTTTATCTTCAACAGGAGCAGCACTTACACCAGCCAGTTGTGGATGTGCTGCAGTTGGAGCAGCAGTTTGCTTAGCATTATATTTTTAATTTGTTGCGGCTTTCAGATAAGTAGGACAGTGCTGCTTGGGAAACAGTTATGCAACACTGTCGAAAGAATTTCTGTCATCCCACATGTGATCCCATGGATCAATTTTTATGTACATTGAGGCAGAGTTCTAGCCCCCAAATGAAGCTTTTTATGTGACGTTTGATTTTTAGGTGACTTTTTAACAGTATGTACGTTCTGTGAACAGATGCATTTGCCAGGAGAGAAGGTTGATGAATTATGGAAATATTGTTGCATTTAATATAAGATATTATTTGCCCTTAAGAAAACCCTTTAATATTTGTTTCTTTAATTATTTGCATTATTATCATGTAGATCACCAGATTTTTGGGATTCTCTGCACATGCAAAGATGAAGATCATACTTTTAGATGGGAGACAAGAGCCGTCAGATGGATACTCAATACTTTGCAGTCATTCTAATTCATGTTATAGTTAGTATTTTCTTTCTAAGTATAGAGTTCTTACGACAATACTTTCAAATTTGTCCACAATAAGTAACTCCCATATATTACTGCTGTGATAAGCAGCAGTAATAAACTGCTGAAATTCTTAAGCTCCTGTAAGCTTAAGAAAACTTATTACTTACTACCTCTAATTATTATTAGTAATATATTATTACCCTGTTTATGCATGCACAAGGTTGATAAAACAGTTTGCTTAAGGTTGTATAGGATGTTTGCAATGGTCTTGAAACTTGTCATCTTCCAAAGCTAAATCTGGTGCTGGTTACAAATAGTTTCTAGATCCGTGATCTTTTCATTTAAAAGGTGCTGTTGTACTTGCCATGCTGCTGTACTTCGTAGAACTACTTGGTCTTTTTTTGAGGAAGAAACTTCATGTAAAAGTTGACCCACACCAGTCTTTGGGGACAGGAAGAATACAGGGAGCTTTGAGGACTGTTCCAGTAATATACTTGAATGCCTTTCCACAGTTTTATTTATATTGATGCTGTCACTAGAAATTTACCATTCAAAAATAATGTACTTGCAGGATTTTTACTGCCTGTGCCCATTTCGGCTGTATGTTCCATTTTTATTTTCCCTCAGAATATTCATGATAGGTAAATATTCCGTGCTTGTAAGCCCCTGGCTGGGATTCTACACATGCACATGGAACAAGATTTTTGTGAGCAATCTGTGCCTGAACTGCTGCCACTCTGAGGATTTCTGCAGGAGCATAAGAGGAGATATTCCTAGAGAATGGTACTGGTTTAGGAAAACAACTCTTTCCCCACTTTTTTTTTTTTTTTTTTTTTTTTAATTTTGTCCCCATTCGGAATTATTCTGTGTTGGGAGAGGGAAAAAGACTTTACAAGGATTTTCAGATTAGAAATATTTGTCACATTTCTCACAAATGCATCACACACTCTGCCCAAACTTGTTTGCAGTGTGTCTTGCAGACTCAGATAAGGGCAGTAAAAAATACCTCCATACAAGAAATGTGAAATGCTTTTGAATTGCCTTCATAACTGTATTTCCATGGTTTTCACATTTTCTGTAAATGCTTTGACTCTAGAAGAAAGAAATCATAAGATATGTGGGGAAATTTTAGGTTAAAATATGAATTAGTGGGCAGGAAGGACCCACAGGATCTTGCTCTTCTTGCTAAACCTTCCTGCTCTCTGGCAGGGTCAAGCCCACCTTGCAAATATATGTCAGACTTGTTCTTGAAACCCTCCAGTGCTGCAGGTTCCAGCCTCTTTCCTTCCACATAAAAATGTTTCCATGCTTAGCTCTCATTTTGGTCAGAAAATCCTCTTTAATATCTAATCTTAACTTTTTTTGTAATCTTACCTTTTTTTCTTTTTAACTTTCTTTTCTTAACTTTTTCTCTTTTTTTGATATCTGTCAGTGGACTAGCAGAATGCTTGCTGTCCTCTTTATAATCACTTTTATTATCATCTCTTACATATATATCATATCTGTTAATGCAGCCCAGAACAGCATGCGTTTTCTTTGAGAGATACGGCATGCTATCTTGTTTTCAGTTATGTGCTCTGACCCCCAGTCCTTTTTTACTTGTCTATTAGATTTTTCCTCCCTCCTATGTGTAATACTTTGCATTTGCCTTTATTGATTTTCACTGTGGTAATTCTGGGCAGTTTTCACAATTTGTTGAGCTTACGCAGATTTAGTGATCATATCAGACTGTAAACTCATGCCACTCACTCTTTTCCTAAGGAAACGTTTCAGTACCCTTCTTCCCCAGCTATAGGGCAGGTTATCCTGGCAGTCTTGGTCTTCTGTTTGTCCAGCCCGTTTGAACTATTTGCATTTTTTTTTTTCATATCTTTTTGCTTGTGTTCCTTGGCTTCCTTTCAGAGGAAGTGAGGGACCTCAGAGGACAAATTTCAGGTAAGCTTCTTGCCCCAGCAAGAAGGATACACACTAGGCCTGGCATTTTGGAAAACAATTATCTTCCGCCAGGTTTAGGTAACTCACTGGTGTGAGTGGAGTTGTATCACAGTTGAACTCGACTACGTCCAGTTATTTCCAAGCTGCGATCCATGGAACACTTGCTAGTTGTGGAGAGCTGGCTCATTGCTCCATGTTTGCTTTCCTTGTTTCCAGCTGCTATAACACATTAAAAGAGTGTACTAATACACTAAGTATTTCCTAATGTCTGTTTTCCATATAAATACCTACTGTTACGTGCATGGAAGTGACAGTGGGAGAGGGTTTTCATGATAGCTTTGAGCGGTTGTCCCGTCTGCTCATATAAAGTGCACTAATGGCAACTTATAGCTACCTTTAAGTAAACTGAACCTAGTAGTTAATACATTCCAGAAGTCAGAGATGTGTGCACCAAGTATCATCTATTTTAACCAGTGTTGAAAGTGGTTAGATTACTCAACTGAATGATACAAATGCATCTGGCCTTCCAGAATAGTTGGAAGTTTTGCCAAAAGTTGAAAGTTGTGTCTTTCAACACATTGTTTTCCCTGTGCTTGCAAGAAGTTACTCTGTGATATGAGTGCTGCCAGGCAAAAATGGTATTAATGACTTCCATGATGATAACAGTATGAGACTAAGATTAACTGGGGACTAGAGAAGCAAGTGTGAGTTAGTAGACCAGATTTCTTCTGTGTTTGTCTTGTGAAATTGTGTCCTCTGTGGCAGAGCTTTTGTCTTGAAGATCTTGGGAATAATGAACATTTACCTGTTTGCAAGTGAGCTAATCTTATAAGCCCCAGATTCTGTATCATCTCCATCATAGCACAGACATGGAGTTACAGGCTTTCTAACATATTTTTGATTTTAAAAGATTAGTTAGAAAATGCATATATTTATATTTTGCATTTTTTCTCCATCTGTTTTTTTTATAGATTTTTTTTTCCTTCATTATAGTTTGTAGGAAAAGTACATTGCTTTGAAAATCATAATGCTTTTGCAGGTAATTATTCTCACTTCGTACCCACTATTGATTGCCATGTTATTCTGGATTCTCTAAGATGGAAAACATAATTGCTGTAGAGAGGAGAGTGACCTAATCATAAATGTCAGCAAAAAAATGAATGAAAAGCAATTAATTCCTTCAAAGGAGCATTTTAGTTTCCAAAGCTACATCAAGATGACAAGAACAAAATGATTCCATCTGGAAACAAATTCTTTTTCCAAATATATTTAATAGAAAGAAATTGCAGGGCAGTCTGCTGCTAGGCAAGGTTCATTTTGTCCAGACAAAGCCCTGCAAAAGTAGTTAAACGGTAATTTTTGAACCTTGGATCTATGCAGAGTGAAATTCACTTTACTGCTTAGATGTCTATAGCATCACTTCAGTTTTACAGGCATAATGCAGTGCCTCAGTTGGCTTCGTTCTTATCTGTTGCAATGACTTTCATACGTTCAGTCAATTGAATGCTTGGTAAAATTTCAAGGATTTGGCTTGAAATGAACAGTAGGAGAGGAACGGTCCTACTAGGCAATGAGCTACCCTTACTTGTAACTAAGATTCTTTCTGAAGAAAGGAAAGGCAGATCTTCTGTAGCTGGAAAGATAGATGTATGCAAGCCTACCAATTTCAGTCCCTTCAGTTTGATCCTACAAATCCTATAAGTTAATCCTCATGTTCATGGATCTCATTTTCCCCTCACTTCCCAGATCTCTTTTGAGACATTTCTGTGTTTGCCCTGGAATTTTCTTTTCCTCTTTTATCTTAAAAGTACAAGATGTTAGATTTCTTATGCTTCAGTAATTAGAAAGCTGCCTTTTGTTACATGTGAACTACCTTTTTGTTATGTGTGAAGTACTACAGAGTAATGGAACAGACTAAAAAAAAAAAAAACTCTAGACATTGCCAATGAAACTGAATGTATTTTGTTCAGCTATGGAGGTGGGAGGGGGGCGTTCATTTACAAATATATCTTGCTTCAGTGGGCTGGAAGCTGTATTTAGTAGTTTAAGTTAATGCAGGATAAGGCACAAGAGTTTCTTTTTTTCTCGTCTTTGCAGAATATGATTCAACATGCACTGCATTAAATTTCTGTTTGTTAAGGTTATTAAAGAGACTAATCCTGACAATTAAGACTGGTGCACATTCATAGACAGTCACCAAGTCTTGTTTGAAATTCCCCAAATTTTAACTAAAACAATATTCTTGACTCTATGTGTGTATATATAAATACATTTCTATCTACTGTCCTCAAAGCACTTTACTAAAAGGAACTTTACTAAAAATTAGATATCCATTGAACACATCAGTTAACAGTTGCAGATGAGATTCTGATAGATAGAAATCCAAAATAAAATATTACTCAATTTCAACATTGTTAACTTTCAGAATGTCGCCAGTACATTCTGTGGACACAGACATCATTACATTGAGTTGCAGTGTATCTTGGACATGCCCTGAACAGTTCAGGTGCTGACATACACAAAGCGATAGAATAAGTTGAATGTGATGATGAAAATGCTGAAGCCTGTTTCAAAAGAACCTTTTCCTGTGTTTTTCTGTAATTCTATTTAATCTATTTCAATGCTATAATCTGTATGTTTCAGGTCCAATTTTAAGCTTTTAGCTGTAAACGGAAAGCTCTATGCCATTGGTGGTCAATCCCTTTCCAATGTGGAGTGTTACAACCCAGAAAACGACTGGTGGAATTTCGTGGCATCCATGCCAAACCCTCTTGCAGAATTCTCGGCTTGCGAGTGCAAGGGCAAGATCTATGTTATTGGAGGATACACGACACGAGGTACAAAGCTTCCCCGTTCTTTTCAGCTTGATTGCTTCTACGATGCAGATTGTTTTCCTTTTTAGGAAACCTTTTAAATTGATGTAGAAAGCTGTGTAAGTACTCCTTGCAATAAGTAAAAATAAATCACTCTCTTAAAATAATTGGCAAACTAAATAAAAAGGTTGCCCTGCAATACAGGCATCAGGTTGTTATTTTCCAAACCTAATGCTAGGGTTTCCAGTCACGGATGACAAGTATATGTATTTTAAAGCTAAATATTTGGGCTGTTGTTTACCATACGACCGATGTAGATCTGGGATGCTGTTCCTCTGAGGGAAATAAGCCTTCTAGAGTATTTTGGCATGCAGTTTTGCCTTCCTCTTTTTAAATTTTGGTAATAAAATAGAAACAGAGGTCTCAACAAAATTGTGGTAGTTTTGTTTACCTTTTTAAATACCTGTTTTAGAATGGCAGAAGAAAATAAATTAAGAAAATATCTGCCTGCATTAGTATTTCTCAAATATGAATGTATATTATAACCCTATTGATACAGCATTTCAGTGCTTCACCGGGAAGTGAAGTATTGGTAAGTTACTATAGGTAAGTTTTTTTCAGTATTGTAATAACTTAGTAGAATACGAACTTAATCAGGAACCAACATTTTTAAGTTCTTTTTTCTGAACAGTTTTCTTAAAGGACCACAAAGCACAAAGTAGGAATGACTTGAAGATGCACTCCCTCCTGAAGGTGTTTTTTTTTTTATTACTAATATTTTAATCCAGCGGAAAAACAAGCCAATTAAAGAGCATACATTTGTTTATCTCTTAACTAATGCCTTCTTTGGATGGAATATCCTTTTTTTTTATCTGAGAACTACAAGTCTTTTTTTTTTCTGAGTCAAATGTGTAGCACTTGCCTGGTTTTCCTAAACTAAAGTTCCTTCTTTACCCACTTCATTTGACCACAATCATTTGAAAACTTTGGTGTTTCCAAGTGGAAAGATTTATGGTTTGACTTTTGCAGTGACTACTGCAAACAAAGCTAAACTGACTTTAGAGCAAGCCATCCTTTGAAGTGTCAGAGTTTGTAGATACATTTCGACCACTTGGGGTCGTTGTGGTAATGATGACCTTCAGAAGCGTCCTGTTCTGCCCCAGAACCTGATGACCTCCCCAAAGTAAGCAAAAGATACCAGAGTGCCTGTCTCCACACAGAGGACAACACTGCAATGTGCTCTTGAGTCCTGATCTTCTTATCATCCCCACTAAAGGACCTATCGCGTGAATTGTGCTCCCTGGCGTCCTACGTGTTCAGCTAGACTAGGACTGAAGGGTGTCCAGCACAGACACTTGCTGTGAAGTCTGAAGGGAAACATCTTTAAAAACAAGGGAAGAGGGGAGACTGAAACACAGAATGCCAGGAAGACTCATTGCTTCTAGACACTGGAATTATTTTTTGTCGCTTTTTTTCTACAGAGAGAGAATAGATAAGAAGGAAAAACTGATTTGTTTAAGGGTACTGCAGGAGTATGAGAGTGTCAGCTGTTCTTTTCACTTTCCCTCAACTTTGCAAGTCGTCTTGCTGGTGCTTGTCCTGTTCTTTCTTCAGCTTGCCTCCTCCTGCTGTTATGGATAGGAAGATGAGCATGCTGCTGAAGCTGGTGCTAATCCCTTAAATTAAAGTTCAGTAACAAAGTATGTGCTGTCAGGACTTCTGTGTGTCAAGCTCCTTATCTAGTACTTTTTACATGTACTTTCAGTTGAAGGAGAGTCAACAAGTTATCTTGGCTTTACCACATCTTACAGGATTGACATTGACTTTTGGGGTCCTTTCACAAGAGATCTTTTTCTAAAAGCTTGTGTTTAATGGAAATGGAATAGTAAAACAGTATAAAAGCATAAACAGCAGATTAAAAACAAGCACATTTAGGCTTATATTTAAGTTCAAGTCAACTAACAACAGCATTCAGGCCTGTTAGTTTTATAAATAAAGATCTTTACCTGAATCAAGGCCTAGAATCCGTTTTTCTGTGACACTTTGGCTTCAGGACAACAATCAGACTTGGAAACAAGAATTACTGAAGTTACATTCGTGATTCAGATTCCAGGTCACATAGACATTGGAAAGTGTTAAATCACGTCTAACTAGCTGGGACACAATGAGCCTCATATGCTGTTTTGTTCTATTCACTAAATAAAACAAATGCAGCAGTTTATATGTATTTTTACGTAGTGTTTCTATGTGTGCCTCAGCAAATCATTCATCAAGCAAGACTTCATTCGGCTTTATGGATTTATTTTTCTTTTAATGTAGGTACATCTTTCTTCTGAGACTGCACTTTTTGAAAGATAATAGGATCTGAAATTTTCCACTGTAAATTATAATGATCATTCTTGAATAAAGACTAGGATTTTAGTTGTGAACCAACAACATCTATCCTGAGCAATAAAAGCTCAATTTTTGTTTTTTATTAGCTTTTCTTTATTTTATGGAAATAAAAGACCCAGGCTCTGGAGTCAGAAAACTAGGGCCATGTCACAATAAACTTCCATTTCATATTAAACATCTCAAACCATAGCACCATTTTTTTTTTCCTGGGAAGATAGACAAGTCTGTCTGTTATAGACAAACATAGAAAATTAGCTGGAGGAAATATAGTGTTTTCCCCCCATAATGGGTCAGAGAATACATTGTTTAAATAAAGAGGTTCTCCATATGTAAAGTTTTGATCAGCAGTCTTGTAGAGCATTACCATGCCTTTTTTTCTTCTTCTATTTCCTCTGTTTAATGAGAATTACGTACTAAGGCAGACAGTACAAAATAATAAGCAATGACTAATAGTCATCAGTGTCTGTGCAAATGTTATAGCAGCAGCATCCCAACCATGCTGCTAGTGCACTACATTCATGACAAACCTGATACATGTATGAGACTATTTGTGCCTGTGCCCTTACATAACTTTGCCAGTATATCACCATCTGCTGTTCCACTTGTGGTCTCATCTGGAGTTAGTCATAGAGAGAAAACTTGTAATAAGAAACAGGTTTTATTATAACACCAAGCTGGAGTCTGCAATCACATTATCGCTTGTCATTTGAGCTTGGATTTAAATTTGAGTCTCCAGAGATTAAAGCTGAATTTACTAGCTAACTTGGGCCCTGTTCAATCTGTGCTAATTTAGTGAAGCCTTAATACAGGACATAGCTAGGGCCTCCTCTACACCATAATCAGGGAGGTATTGTAAAAGTTTCATAGAATAGCAGTATGATAAAAAGATGGATCAACTGAGCTGTGACTAGATTATTGATAGGGACTCAGCCTTTTTCTATCCTCTCTCTGATGCTGGAGTATGGTGTTCTGGGTTTTTAAAGGATTTTAACAACGTGTGTATTTCTGTCTTTACGAGGTACTGAAAATGTGCCCTGAGGTCATCCACACCACTTGCTGATATGTAACAAGCTTTATGAATTTTAATACATAAAACTTTGATTTGTGGAGTGAAATGCAATGTATTTAGTTAAAGATGGAATGATAAATCATCACCTGGCAACCATTAATGAAACATACGGTGTTTGTGATAATTTAATTCATCTGTGATCACTGGTGGAGCGCTCTCCCTTTCCTTTTTCATAAGAAGTTCTTAAGTATCAATCAAAGACAAGAGTAAGCTAGCAGATTTTTCAGCTAAAATCCACACTCCTAGACCATTTGCATCTTGTAATAAAAGCGCCAGAAGCAGCGTAATGTTTCCCTCTACAGTGAAAAACAATTTTCAGTCTTTACTGTCAAGGGGAAACACTTACAGTTCTCAATAATCCAAATTTCTTCCGTGTTCTGCTACACAGTTGTGCTGTGGAGTGACATGTTGGCAGTCTGTAATACCTGCTCATATGATATTCAAGGAGGAAGAATCCTCCCCCATGAGTACATTCTAATATTTGTATTTATTTATAAATATTTCTCCTTTGTTTCAGACAGGAATATGAACATTTTGCAGTACTGTCCCACTTCTGATTCCTGGACCAACTTTGAACTGTGTGATGTCCATGTTCGAAAGCAACAGATGCTCTCTGTTGAAGAAACTATATACCTAGTAGGGGGCTGTATTCATGAACTTGGACCAAACCAAAAATCCAGCCAAAGTGAGGATGTGTTAACTGTGCAGTCTTACAACATTGCTACCAAAGAATGGCTCTACCTCAAAGAGAACACATCAAAATCAGGTCTTAACTTGACTTGCACTCTCCATAATGATGGAATTTATATAATGAGTAGGGATATTACATTATCTACAAGCTTGGAGCACCGTGTGTTTCTTAAGTACAATATATTTACAGACAGTTGGGAGTCACTAAGACGCTTTCCCACCTTTGGACAAAACATGCTGATCTGTTCTATATATTTGCCTGATGTGTGAGAAGTGTAACTGTGTCAGGTTTTTCTTCTCAGGTCATTAATCATTCTTGTAAAAAATATTGTTCCCCCTAAATAGTTCCAGTTTCAGAGTGTAATGTGGTTGTATAATGTGGGCATAAAATATTGATTCTATTATTAAAAAATGTTGCAAACTCAGGTATTATGAAAAATGCTCCCAGCACCATTTTTAAAATTATAATTTTTAACTGTTTTTTTTTTTTGATTTAAATGCCACCACCAGAATTGTTTGCAATTTAAGTATATTGATACTGTGTTGGTAATTGATAATGGACTTCCAAAACCAAAACCGATCAGTCCAGTTTTATTCTCCATCTTAGTAGACATTTTAGAGGATAAATAGGAAGTATGCGTTGTAAAAGTGAAGATAATTTAATAAAATAATTATATATCTTAGAGAAACCACAAAAGGCATGAATTATTTTAAGACACAGTTTTCACTCAAACTGCGTCCTGTTAAATTCACAATATTTAAGATTGTTTATACTCGAACAGTATTGTCTCTTTTACAGAAACAGGTGAGGTTTTCAGAGATGTCAGCATCTGGGATACCACTGAGAAACATGAAATTCCCTCAAGTTATTTGTGATGAAATACTTTAGAAGGATTTTGGAGGATTTGCCTGGAGGTTGAAGATTGGATATTAGCTTATCCTTTAATGGAAGCTGGTAGCATTTAATCCTGCCATTAAGGTAGAGCTAAATGGCTGTAAATTCAGATGGGAAAGTTTGCTCATCTTCAGAAAGGTTTTGTGGTTTAGTCCTGTTATATTTTGAAGACCTGAGCATTAAAGATAAAATTAGCTAAACAAGGAAGCAGATGTTGGCAACAAGATACATGTTAGGAAATCATGTGAGTCACCACTGGAGTTGCATAGGCAAGCTCTGTACCAGGGATATCCAGCTTGATAATAGTCATCTGGGGGCAAAAGAGGAGACAGAACCATTTGGTATGGAAGGAACACAGCAGGGATGCAGGTTTTACACCAGCCATTTTTCCACATGAGAAAACAGAGATGTAATTCCACCAAACAAGCTCCTAATACAGAGATGTCTCTATTATGACAGCAGAAAAGATCAAGCCACAACATTTGTGCAGTGAAGAACGAGATTACTTTCTTAAGATTCTTAAGTGACATATTTTCAAATGTTTAATTTCAGAAGTGTTTTAGAGTAAATGTTAACTGTGTGACTCTGTCTGATGATAAATTAATCCCAGTCACATTATGTTACTTGCTTTCCTTCATTTCTTTTCAGTACCAGATTCTCTGCAGTCATCTATAACTCACTACAGATCAATATTGTTATTCACATCTGAGTTGCAGCTTTCCCTTGTGTAGGGAGTTAACTGTGAAAAGGTGTCACTCCCAGATTTGCAGAGTGCTGTATCGAATCCGGGCAGGGTGGCTGGCACACCAGGGGGCTGTGCTGCCATTCAGGGGGACCTAGACAGGATGGAGAGCTGGGCAGAGAGGAACCTCATGAGGTTCAACAGGGACAAGTGCAGGGTCCTGTATATGTGAAAGAATAACCCCAGGCACCAGGACAGATTGACCTGCCGCTCCATGGAGAGGGATTTGGGAGTCCTGGTTGACAACAAGTGAACCATGAGGCAGCAGTGTGGAAGACCAATTCCCACTGGGATCCTGGCCTGCATGAGGAGGAGTGTTGCCAGCAGGTCGAGGGAGGGGATCCTGCCCCTCTGCTCAGCTCTGGTGAGGCCGCACCTGGAGTACTGTGTGCAGTCCTGGGCTCCCCAGTACAAGAGGGTTGTGGAGCTTCTAGAGAGGGTCCAGCGGAGAGCCACAAAGATGATTAAGGGACTTGAACATCTGTCTTATGAGGAAAGACTAAGTGAGCTGGGCCTGTTTAGTCTGGAGAAGAGAGGACTGAGAGGGGATCTTATCACCATGTACAAATACCTGAGGGGAGAATGTAATGAGGATGGGGCTAAACTCTTCTTAATGATACTCCTCTTGGTGGTGACTAGTGACAGGACAAGGGGTAATGGGTACAAGCTGAAACACAAAGTTTCATCCGCATTTGACGAAGAGCTTCTTTACTGTGAAGCTGACAGAGCCCTGGGACAGGCTGCCCAGATTGGTTGTGGAGTGTCCTTCTTTGGACATCTTCAAAACTCGCCCATATGTGACCCTGTGCCACATGCTCTAGGTGTCCCTGTTTGAGTGGAAGGGTTGGACTAGATGATCCTCTGGAGGTCCCTTCCAACCTCAACTATTCTGTGATTCTATGAAAGTGATTTCTTAGTGGTGTCAAAACAATGACATTTTGGACATCAACATTCTTTTCACAAGACCTGTTTTCATACTGGGATAATGTAAGTGTTGTTTTCAGCTTCCTGTGATCATATGACTGCTCTGAAAATCTGGAGAGTGTATGAAAATGTAGAAGGGAAAGGCAGCTCACACTGTAAATATCAGGTGTGGTTTTAAGACCCTTACATCAATCCATGGTGCAGATTTATCTATACTGACACCTTCTGCAGTCACAGATCAAAACAGTTGTTGAATTCAGTAGTATTATCAGGCTGTAATAATGCTAAGTGTACTGTATAACAAAAAGTTGAAATAAATATTAAATTAAAAAAACAAAACATGAAGTATGCAGTATGGGTGGCCCTCCAATCCTCAGGAAAAGAAATGTTATGACTGTCCCATACCCTTCGCACTTTCTTACCATTACTTTAATATTTCATGTAAGGCCCTCTTGAGTGCTCCTGGGCAAGGAAGACTGGTTGGAGCTCCCTAATAGTAAGTAATTAAAAAGTTGCCTCTTAGCTAATGGAAATGTTATTCAGTGATCTAGTGTGTTCTGTGTTCTCTGTTGTTGGAAAAGAAGTCCTAAATTAAAGACAAATAACCTTCTTTTGAATGACAACAATATAAATCTCAAGTTTAATTGACTGGAAATTCTTGAATGTTAATCCTTGTCCTACATTTCCTTACTGTGTGGCCTTGGAGCAATTATTCAACTTTCTTGCATCTGCATCCCCAAATGTAGTATGTGGGTAGGAATTTTGATCCTGTGGGACACAAATTGCTTATTTGGTAGAGATTTTATATATACGTGTGTATATATAAATATGGATATGCATATATATGCATATATATATATGCTCGTTATTGTAATTTCTCTACTTAGTTATTAAAACTGCTTCTTGATAGGATAGAAGATAGCAAGTAATCACATTTTGGTCTATGTTCATTGCCTTAACTGCTAACTGATGTTTACTTCCAGTCTCTGTCTCCTCTCTCTCCTTTTCTTGATCTTGATATGGTTTGTGTTCTCAAGTAGGTATCCAAATTCAGAACTGTTGCTTTCCTGATATGTCTGGGATATCCAGTGTTTACATATCCCCTTTCTATCTTCTGCCTTATGGCCTGATTCCACTAGATAATGACCAGTAAAAGCTGAACAAGGCAGTAGATGATTCGAAGTTGAGAACAGAAAGAACAACAGCTTCTAAAGTCTTGAGGGAGGAGGAAATGCAGAATCTCTGGGAACTTAGTCCCTTCCCATAAAATAGAGAAGCTTTTAAAAAGCTTGCTCAGATCAAGGCTAAGAGAGAACATAATAGTTTCTTCCGTTTTGGGAACGGCTTGTGGTTTTCAGTGTGAAATAAGAGTTGTGTGGGGCTTAAGTTTAAACTCTCTGGACAGTTTCCATAGGTTTCCCTTTTTGCCCTGTCAGTTGACCTTACCTGCGCTTAATGTCTGTTTTCCATTCTTTGAGGTTTTAATCTTGTTACATCATTATTCAGCCCCTTTTGTCAAAATTGCATGGTACCAGTTTGTTGGTCTTTTCTATTTGTTAATCTGCTTTTCACAGTGGTCTATTTATCAATCACAGTAATGAAAGAATGAAGTAAGTTCTAATTCATGTATAACCTTTTTGTTTATTTAATTCTGGGCTCTTGGAAGAGGGGTTTACAAGACAACGAATGTATTTTTTTAATCCTTATTTTAGTGAGTGAAAAGATGCTACAAATATTCTGAATATGTGGGAATTGATCTGCATCAATAACATAAGCGAGAACAGAAGGCACAGAGTTTACAACAACGTTTAGCACGTAACATGCTGACAGCCCTTGCACAGATTAATCATCCCTGTTGTCATTATAAGGTAAGATACACGCTGTAAATGGTGTTAAACCAGAGATGATTCCTGAGGTACCTCTCAGTATTACCAATAAGTTTTTAAGCACCTTGTACTAAGCTAGTTTAAGTTAGTAAGAATCCTTGTGAAAGGGTGGAAACCTGCAGCATCCGTGGTAGGTTTTATTGATTTTGCATTTACAGTGATGACCAAAGGGTGGCTCCCCATACCCACAGTAAGGCTTACGAACCTGAATGAAAGCTGTAAGGTACAGAGACTTTCAGCATCTTTCTCCACTATGTATGTTTTCTATCTAGTCATCTTGGAACTCCTTTCAGGATCATTTATGTCTTTATTTCTTTTTCCCCTGCAAATGAGACTGATGGTTAGAAAGGCAGTCTGGATTTCATGAACTTTTAAAACTGGTATGCCAGCTATATGTGGCATATGGGTTTGTTTTATTTGTCTGTTTTTAAATCTAAGAATAATGACTTTATGAGTAAACAAGTGTTATGTGTGTCCTATGAATATCAATATTTTCTAAAGTGTGTTTCAGTTGCTTCGCAGCAATCAGACTGGTGAAGTACATTCTGAAATATAAACTCTGCCTTTTACAAAAGACGAGAAATCACTGCAATTGCTGTATTCTTCTGGCAGAAGGCAGAGTAGTTATTGTTCAGTTTTAGGGTATCCAGTTACACAGATTGCTATGTATCTTTAATTCATTGATGTTTTATTATGGAAGATACTCAGCACCCAACCTAAAATACTTCTAGGTTGTCGACACTTCTACAACTCTTAAAGAACTCTTCTGTTCTAATTCAGTTTTTTGATTTTTCATTGTATGATATTTTCTAGTCTTTTTTAAGAATGTTCCCTTTGATAAGACACCTAGTGTAAATAATATTCAGAAAATAAAATGTTTTTCTCTGTTCACCAATTACTGCCTACAAAGATTTTACCCAGTTGTTGTGGGCCCCAGATCTTTCTGTCAACGTGATTCTCTGATCTCTCTTCAAGATTACCCTGCTCACCAGACTATGCTCTCAGAACACCCAAACTGATAACACTTTTGGATGAAACTGAACTGATAGCATAGTAGTTCCTGATGTGTTGCAAGTCCTAATTCCCTTACTCCAGGCAAACTTCAAATGCTCTGCTTCTGCTGTACAGTAATACTCCCCCTGAGTTACAAGCTGCTGTCAGTTCACAAATCATTGTTGATGTTGTGTTTCTGATACAAGTGTCAGTCTCCTGTGCACTGGAAGCTGCTGGGATCTCTGAATAATACATGATAAAGATTTAGCAGAATCACCTGTGAAAGGTGAGCTCTGTGCTCTACCCTTCTTGTTCAGGATTTCTGTAAACATGTGCAAGTTGTGATAAAGATGTATAGAGCACAACGGAATTCTATCCTTTTAAACTGAAGTTAACCTCAACCACTATGTACATTTTGATGTTCTCGTTTCTGTCCTTTGTGATACCTCATCAATTTTTCAAAGAGACACAGGTTCATCCTGTGTTCTGCATGTTTTTTTTTCCTCAGATAGTGTTTCTTTTTCCTTCATTCACCTTCTGTAGTTAGAAAGACTTTCTTCTAAGAAGCTTCCTAGGTTTAAATTATTGAATCTTCAAAATGACTAAGCCTGTAAACTTTCTTGTTTGGTTTTATTGACCATGTTTTGAAAAATGATTGTGTAGAATTTCAAGTACTTTATCATATGTAGTGAGCATTTGCCAATGTAATGAGATTTACACAGTGTAAGTGTAACAGACTTTTGTCTTTAGTTCTTTAAGAAGAAGACTATTAAGGACTTAAAATGTAAAAAGTGACATTACTTAGTCTCTTGTTAGTAATTAGGCTAATTTCAAGGATTACACTTCTCACTGAGGTAAAAAACTTGTAAATGAACAGTGATTTGGGGGAAATGTAGGGAATCAGTTTTCATTTTTGTGTATTTTTAATAAAATATTCCTTTCCTGCTGAGGATTTTACATATATATGGCATTGCATTTGGTAATTGGTATTACAATTTGATATTACATCTGCTATTGTCTTTCTGGTTAGGTGTGAGGGAAATTTTGCCCTTTTGCAGATCGGGCCTTGATTTACTGTGAAGACCAGAGCTATGTCATCTGAGAACATGTATTTTGTAGTTGTGAATTATCAATTGATGATAACAACTCTGAGGCCCATAAAAGCATGGTTTTGGGTGGCGGGTGTGGAGATGAAGTCAGAAAACAGATGCTGAGGAGCAGCCATTCTCTAACCTCCAGGCATAAGCAATTTTCAAGTGCAGAAGCAGGCTTACAAGTTTTAAATGGTTTTAAAGAAACAACTCCCTTTCTCTCTTCCCTCTTCCCCTCCCTATCCTGAAATTCAAACCCTTTCAGCCACAATAATTCATGGCAAGGCATCTGTACATTTGGAAGAAAATGTTAGTAGGAACGCACTGTTCTTGGACAGGTGATCTCCCGTATCAGATCTGCTACTTGGCAGTCCCAAAGACCTTCCTTCAACTTTTTGTATGACTCTTTGACTGACATTTATGTCTGTTTAATGACATGTTATCTCCTAGTGTAAGTATAATGATAGGTGAGGCAGGGAGAGAAATCACAGAAGCCCTATTGTATACCTGATAGCAAATACACAATAGACTTGTAGAGAGACTTTTTTTAACAGGACGTGATCCAAAGCCTTTTGATGTTAATAAAAAGAACCAGCATTGAGTTAGGCACATATTTCAGTGAATTAGTTAATTCTCAAAGAATCTGAAGAGATGTTAACTGAGGGTTTGGCTGATGATAGAAGAGGCACGGATCCTGAAGACTGAAAGAATCTTGTTAGAGTAAGATCTCTGATATTCCCCTTCTGTGACTTTTGTGCTGAATTTCAAAGAAAGGTTGTGTACCCCTCCTAACACAAGTCTTTCAAACATGCTGGCTCTCAAGTAGTGAGGAGAATGTTGTAAATATCTCTGCAGTAATACAGGTGGAGAGAGCCTGAGAAAACAGTGTCAATCACAAAGTCCCCCAGACTTTGAACAGCAAAGCACAGTCGTATCTGCTGGTCTCCATCTTCTTGTATCATGAAAAGAATGAGTTTCTGGTACGTGGTACTCAGGTCAAGTCCTTATGTACCACCAGGGGAAAGAGCATCCCAGTTGAGGTGGAGCAAGTTAGCAGGTTTCAACTGGAATAACTGGCATGCAGCAAGCTTAACCAGTGACTATAGGCTATAGCATTTACTTATTTACTTATGCCATACAGGAGACGGTGCTACATTTAGAGTTTCCATGTTGTGGCTCCTGAATTAAAGCATTGGAAATCCAGCATAGGAGATTGAAAATCTTTGTTTTTAGCTCACAGATCTACCAGATATTTTTGTTTGTGTAATTCTGTCCTCCCTGTCTCCTCCAAAAAAAAAAAAAACCTTGCATATAGGTATTTGGATCCTTTGCATCCTACAATAATGCCATAATCAATAATATCAACAATATGCAAAGTGTGATAGGGTGGAATAGAGATCCATCAGTCCTATTTTACATTGTTAATATACAAATGCAGAAGATATATTTGCACATGGGCTGGAACTTTGACAGAATTCATTTTTAAATATTTCATGGAATGTGAAACAGCTCCAGGAACATAAATTGAGAGCTCCCCATGTTAGGGTTATATCTTTATAGGAAAAGTAAGAGCATATTACAAGTAGTGAATTCAAATCCTTGGAGAAAAGGATGGGCTTGAACCCCTCTCTTACATCTTGGCAAATTCTAGAACAAACAAAGCCCTACTTCCCCTTATGCATGTCTAGCTATCTTATTTTTTTTTTATTTTCTTTGTTATTTATTTACTGTTTTCTTAAGCTATTTTTTTTGACAGATTTTATTTGGAGTAACCAAACTCTTTTCCAGAAAGCAAACTATTTACCCCAACCTATCTATGTATAACAATCCCAAATCAGCATTTTCAATCCTATATTTCCTATTTATTAATTCCCTTAAATTGTTTTTTCCATAAATCTGTTTTGACTGTTAGAATATTCAAATGAATCCAGTCAATGCTATGTCCCCCAAGCATTTGCAAAATAGCTTATGTAACAAGTGTGTCTCTCTTCCTCAACCTGGTATATTTGCTGTTCCTTTGGGAAACAGTCCCCAGATTTACTGGTGCTGTGACTTCATTAGGCCAGTGCATCAGAGTATGTTGAACTTGCTGTTCAAGATTAGTTGTAAAGACTTTCTGCAATATTGAGGAGCAATTCTTGTTGACCACCGTAACTTCCACACAACATTCTCTTTTCATCTGGCATTATGCAGAAGTAAATCTGACTGTGTTCCCCTCTTGGATTTTCAGCTGATCTGTCCACCCTCCAATAGCATCAAGTCAGAGTGATCTTCTTCTGCCAGCTGTGCTGCATAAAAAGTTCCACTCTCTATATGGTCCCTGAAGTCCAAAATAAACATACGGGAACATAAACTCTTTCACCTCTTCTGGGTCCAGCGCTCAGCAGGCTCTTCACCCCTCTGGTGCTCAGTAGAATTCAAAAAAAAGCAAATGCTTCCAGCCCACCTGGGATCAGGGACCCCTAGATCGCTGGCAGACAGAAAAATCACTTCTTTTTTTGACAGACCTTTCTCTCCAAAGGGAGGCTTTAATAGGGAACAGTCTCCCTTGGCTTCAGGCCTCTAAGTTGCTATTAAGGTTGGATACTCACCCTGTCAGTTCTTCCCGGCACTCGAACACCTCCTTCTTCAGGGTGGGAAATACTGGGGGCTGAGAGGAGCCCATTAATTCTCTCCTTATTTCTGTGGAACATCCTCATAGAAGTTGTAGGATTTTCTTCAGCAGCAGCAAGTCTCGGATCTGAGTTCAACCCTCTGTACTGAGCAGAGGGGCATAATAACATTAACATTTAACTGGATTTTTAGCAGAATCAACATGAACTTATAGTTTAATAAATGAAGGCACATGTGCAAAAACTTTTTTGATGGAAGTAATGTAAATTGGGGTGTATGGTCTAGCATTAACTGCAGTGTTCACAAATATGAAAGGCAGGACAGGCCAGTAGACATAGACATAGGCTTAGAAAAAAAAACTCGGGTTTTTCAGCATGATCTGCATTGCCTTAACATGGGAACATTAAATTTCAGTCACTTCAGAACTGGCTGATGGTTTGTGGGTTCAGCACTTAGTACTTTTTACAAGTGTTTTTAATTAGGCATCTGGAAGTTTAGTCAATCACTCTGAGCCATTTCTGAAAATTTTACTAAGCACCTCACTGCATCTTGCTCTTTTGAACGCTATGCAACTTAGAAAACACCAGAGGTAAAACATCTGTTTGTTCAACGGGACCTATTAAAAACTGGGGAAGATGTCATTCAAGCTCTGTGATCTGAAGAAAAATAGTGAGACAACTTACGCTGTAGAAGTGCAGTTCTTCCACTTCAGTCTTTATGCAGTGTATTATAGGTAAGAGATTACAAAATATTTTGTGTGTACACTATCCATAGAGGGCTAATGAACAGAGATCAGTAAAGGAGCATAGTCTGACACACCAAAACAACCCAATGTTGGCTTAATTAAGCATTAAGTTAAGTGACAGCGATGGGAGTGCATGGGCAAAGGAAAAAAATGACAAAGAAACAGTAGTTGGAAATGAAGGGTCTTTTTTTTTTGTACAACAAAGTGATAAACAGCCTTTTGCTTTCAGATGCTTGCTGTTTTTATGCAAGTGTCTACCCATCTTTGTACTTCCTTTGAACTAGAGTATTTCATCAAATTCTGAGAAATGCTTTTTCTTTTTTTTTTCATTTTTTTTTTCACCATTCCTTTTCCTCTCCCTTTTCTGGTGCTTTCTGAGACAGGGAAACTCCTTGTTCCTTGAAAGTTGTATATGATTTGGGGAAAAGCACATTATTCCCTGACAGCAGCAGCCATTAGGGAATATTTGGGACCTGAAGTTCTCTATACTACTTCCTACCAGCATTGATTTAAAATCTGCCCCTTTCATTGGAAGGAGTGATCCTTCCACTTGTGATTTAGTTTTGCAGAAGAGAGTATCAATTTTGATGTGCTACCCAAGGTTGCTGATGAAATCCAAGAATTGCCAATCGCTGTGACAAGTATTTAGCTGATGATTTGCTACCACGAGTTGACGGAGCTGTAAAGTAGAACACTTTTTTGGTTACCTCAGAAAGGCAGTTTTCCTGGCTTTGCCATCACAAGTCACCATAGTTTACAGGTGAGCAGGATGAATAGGGAGGCAGTAAGGAGTGCCCCAGGAGAAGTCTTAAGCCAGATCATAATGATTTGCACCATATGGTGTTTTAAAGCATTAAGAGGTGGCTGGCTGGGGGAGGTAGGGATGTGTTTCCTCTCCTCTGACCTTTTAAGTGTGTCATAGTGGACTTGTTCCAGGTATTTGACAGTTTAATGAATATGTGCTTGGTCAGATGGGTTGCATAGTGTTCAGTTTGTTTGGTATGAAGAAATGTTACTCTGCAGGCTCAGATAGGAATTCATCTGCCTCACTGGAAGCAGCACAGTGAAAACAGGAGGAAGAGCTTTTCCTGCATGAATTTCAGAGAGCCTTGCTTGGCCATGACACCAAGGTCCATTTTGTACCGCAATCTGTAAGATCTTCAGTTGTCTACTTGAAGATGATGGTCCATAGGAACGCAGTAGTTTTATTATTAGTTAACTTGATCTGTATGTAATGTGTATGGATGGGTCTATGTACATGATGATTCAGCTCCTTTCTCCTAAAATGTTGCACTTCGAACTTTGCAAAGTAACTTTTAGTCTAAAAGAGATCTGGAACTCCTTGTGCAGAGCCACTCTCATTCAAGCTGACTTGGAGTGCCTAATTACACCCTTAATTCTAACAGCTTCCAGTACACAAATACATACAGAAGCTAAAATAATCTTATCATTTGAAACATAAGAAGTTAGAAATTTTCAAACTTTATATGTCTTTAGGCACAATGGTTTTAATGACTTCTTAATGATGCACAAACTTACAAATCCAAATGCAGTCTTGCCTTTGCCATGCAAACTCCTACTTGCCATATATTAAAAAACATACTTCAAGCTGTTTAATAGCTTTTCAAACAATAAAACTCATATACCTATGATAAAACCTGTACAAATATTTCACAATTTTATTACACTGCTTTTACAAAGCGTACCACGCATTCTATAAACATTTATCATGTAATACATTTCCTTTAGTAAATATTTAAATAGCTATCTAACTTACTCCAACACAGATGTAGATTTCCTCATGAGTGGGGGAAAAGATGATGTTAGGTATTGCAGTTAGTTACTAACTGTACATCCTGCTTTTGCAATAGAGGTACATCATAACTGAAAGAACCTGTTATCTAGAATAAATATGAAGTTTGGGCTCTGTTTAAAGATTATTTGTTTGAAATGTAAAGCTTTGGTGAGTGAAGGCATAAGCTATCTTGTTTTAATTGAATGTTTATGTAGCTCTGAATCATCATGGGAGATTTCTATTTTTAGGCTTTTTAGTAAGAGCAAAAGTTTCTTGTTCAAGAAGAGAGAGACAAACTCTACTGGAACACACCAGTAGAGTCACAAAGTACAGATTTGCGGAATAGAATTTAATCTATCCTCTTGAATCGCACCTCCTCGTGGCAGTATGTTCCACTTTTGTTAACAATATTGTGACTGTATCCTGGATTAACCAGAGGAGTGTTCTTCATTCCCTGCACTTCCATTTCACCTCTTATATTTAAAGTTAAGGCACTGATTTTTTTTTCTCAACTCTTCATTTGATATAACTGTTGCATGAAACATATTGCTGGACAATACATTCCTCAAAGGAAAGTCAGAGGAGGTCACTTCTTGTCAGCTGTGAAAGGTGGGAGATCGACTTTGCTTTCCCCTCCAGTCAAAATATTCCACAGACTAGAGATCACTGACAAAAATATGACGTGTTTGCCTGTGGCTTTATCATGATGACATTACGGACTTGTGATAACCCCACCCTAGTAAGACACAATAATAACACACATATGCATGGTCACACTCTGTTTAACTTTTAACTTGATTCTCATTTCTGCTTTTGCCTCCAGGACTTCTCCGACCTGGTGCTGTATGATTTTGAAAGCATTCTCAAGAGGCCAAGAGCAAAGAAATGGGCTTTGGCATTCTTGGCTCTCTGCATTCTCTTACTGCCTTGTTGGTGGACTTAATTGAATTCTTTGAGATGTTTATGCCAAAAACTTAGATGGGAAAAAAATTACCACTTTTTATTTATTTATTTATTTATTTATTTTTAAAATGATAAAGCTATCCCAAAAGTGACACTGAGACTTATTGGTTGCTGGAAGAAAGGACTTTAGTATACCCTTTTAAAACAATTTCTCTCTGAGTGAGCACATTAAGATGCAGCCTCTTCTGGTATTTTCAAGCTGTGTTACAGGTTGTGAAGTCTTGTTTTTTCTAGTTGGTAAGAAAACACATACTAAAAATAAGTGTCTTTTGGAAATGTAGTAAAGATTTTTCAAGAATGTTGGAAATGACCAATTTTGGACTAATTACTTGAGGCACAGTAACAGTGTGTGATTAACTGAGGCAGTGCAGGAAAAATTTCTTCATTTGTTTGCTTTAGTTTTGGAAGAGATTATATCTTTCCAACTCTTTCCCGGATTTTTACAGAAATTTACACTTAATTCAACCACTGACAAAAACACTCAGATACAGAATGAACATTATTATCAGTGCCTAACAAATATATAGCAAAGTTAATATTAATTTTCCAGCAGGAATCTGGGGTTTAAAACCACTGAAAAGGCTTGTCTGCCCTAAAAAGCTGAATAGTGTCTAAATTGCAGCTAATATCCTGCAGAATGTGGTAAGCTTATGCCTTATTTTTTCTCTTTTCCTCTAACTCATATTTTCACTTTTGTTTTCATGAAGACAATGCTTAATATAAGTTGGTATGAACAACACCCTCTGATACCACTGTAGTGCAGTAGTGGTGGTGTTAGGCAGAATTTAACTTTCACTGTACAAGCAAATGTTTTAAAGCAGGCAAATTTGGTCTCATTGGGAGATGCAAGTTGGCTGAAGATTACATTAACTGTCAATTTGGAAACATGCCCAAAGTAGTGTTCTTCTTGCTGCTTAGGGGATTTTCTTTCGCTCTGACATTTTTAACACATTTCAAATTACTCCTCAATCCAGATAATACGAGACAATTTATGATAATTGCACAGAAAATACACAGCACAATGACCTGTCATCTAAGGTGTGTCCCAGAAGCCAGGTGTATTGGGCAGCAGAAACAAGAATGAAGAGCGAGAAGAAAAGGGTAAGTAGGTATAACATAGCTATGCTCAGAAGAACCATCCTGCTTATTTTCTCAATAGTGAGATGTATGGACCCAAGAATGATGACAACACACAGGAATATGTCATAACAGAATTTATGAACATTAAATATAGTATTTTGAGAAAGCTAATTTTAAGTCTGCAATGTCTGTATATATTCAAAAACCAAGCTCATTAATGCCTTTTTATTTCCTAAAATTAGTGTTTTGATAATTTCTACTGCTCTCCATGTCATTAATAAGCAGTGTAAATTCCATAATGTTCTTTGAAAAATCCAGTTCTTATTTAAAGCAAGGTTGCAAGTTGGTTTGTTTGCTTGTAAAAAAACAAAAACAAAAACAAAAAAACCCTTGAAAAATTATTTCTTCAGAGACTGGAGAACCAGTATTTTAGTTCCTTTTGCCCACATGTATCCTACACAGTGCACTCCGTATGATGTTCAGTCCTGTTTAAAGAAGACAAACTAACCTTCTGCCAGAATTTTCCTACCTGAATAAGTTGAGAAAGCAATGGCCCAAACACCAGTTTCTCATAACAGGGAAATACTCTAAACCTTGGGCTATGTGTAATCATTGTGCACCTTATATATGAATCCTCCCCTCAATCAGCAGCCTTTTAAAGTGGATCTTTGCCACAAGAATGCCAGAAGAGTGGGCCAGATTGCTATGCCAATGACAAAGAGAACTAACTATTATGCTCTCAAAAGTCTGAAGGGTGAAGGGTGAACAGTCCACCAATATCAAAGTTAAGAATGGAAGAGGAAAGTCGAAATTAAATGTTTCCTGAGGATCCAGTAGAATTTGTCTAAATGCAGGAAAATCATAGGCAAAAGTGAAAGAAAAGGTTATATTTCTTAGCACAGGGCGAAAAGGAACTGCAAAAATTATGGAAGAAAAGTTTGTATTTGCAGATGTTGTCTTTTACTAGGCCAGTTGGTCTAGCTGGAAGAAGTATGCGAGGAGGCAAGAAAATCCAGATCTAAGAGCAGTAAGATACAATTTTTCCTCAATCACAATTTTATCGCAGTTTTTCCTCAATCATGGTTTTATGATTGTTTGCTGTATGTTCTGAGAAGTTTAAGTTCACTCAGCAGTACATATATAAACTTTTTTCAGATGCGAATATTGCAATTGTATTTATTTTAATTGCATGCTACCAAATTAGCAAAAATGCACAACAGTGATTATCCACCAAAGTACCCCAGGATAAGACCACCTATATCCAAAACTATATTACGTACAGCCCAGTGACTTATCATGTGGAATTACTTGACCTGTGCATTCTGAGATATAAGCTTTGTTACGTGGTGGGAGTATTTGGTCACCTCTTTTGTTGCTGCTACCTTTTGGTGAGCCAACAGCATCATAAGCACGTGAGGCATTTGCATCTGAACACTGCCAAAGTAGCACCTTCCCCGTTTACTTGTACAGATGAAGAAGTAGCAACAGCATTGTAGCTTCTTCTCCAGTCATAACTGCACAGATGTTGGTATACCTTTATCAAGGCTCCCTGCACCTATGAATAAGCTTTCTTGCTCAGCATGGGTCACACGTGGCGAGATGAACACAGAGACAGATTTTTCAGTTTCTCAGATTTCTGAAGATGCTCAGTAGTAACTGGGTTTGTGAGAAGAGTGAGAGACTTGTGATGCATGATCCTGCTATAGGACAATGTCACCAGGGAAGGAGAAGAGAAGAAGGTTCATAAAAATATATGCTGAGTTTACTTTTCATGTATCACGGAAAGTGATAGCTATAAATGTGGTGCTGAGGGGAGAACTGTCGTGGTTGCTCGGAAGCCAACCATGACTACCACAATACTGTGCTCACCAGTTAGTTCGGGCTGGGAAAGCACCAGGCAACCAGCACAAGAAAGGGTGTGAGGTTAGAGCATGACTGAGTGCTTGAGAGTGTGGGCTGTAGAAGCCCAGGTTGCTGCCAAAACCATGTGTATGGAGTCGTAGTCTGTGGTTTTACAGTGTCAAAACTTTGGTGGCAGTTCTGGCTTACAGCTTTCCTGCTCCTACCCTGCCCCTTACCACACGTTCCTGCTTCTGTGCCACTGCCCACTCCACTGTGCTGATAAATCACTTATTTGGCCATGATGTAAAGCAGATCAGAAAAGCTTAAATAATGAAGAAGAAAAAGAAACAGGGAGTTATGAAGGTCTGGAGGATTTTGAAAGATGCCTAGCCAATTTTATCTTAGATTGCAACTCTCTCAGATAAAGTTTGGCAGCAAATTGTCTTGAAGTGTTTCACCACTCCACTTTTCCCACTGTACAACTCTTCCATAGTCATTGTGTGGGGCCCTGTCCCCTCCATAATGTCAGTGCAGTTATTCTCTTTGCCAAGCCTGCCAGCTGGAGAATGGGCTTTATTAACACTGTGGATTTCCAAAAAACAACCCAAAACAATGAAATAAGAGAGCTGTAATTTTTAGTTGCTCACTGTTGAAGCAAAAGACTTTGGTCATTCCCATCAAGTCACAGCACAATTTGTGACCTGATGCCTCAGACTGTGCAGAGAGGCTATGCCTTGTACCTGTTCCTCACTACCTGAGTTTTTGTGTCCTGCCAGTCTACTGGAAAACCTTTTCTTCCCATTCCTCATCCCTGCAAAGAAGCAGCAGTGCCTTCCTGCTGTCACAATGCTTGAGGACTGGTTCTTAGGCTTCAGTGGGAGTTTCAGGGCTGGGCTACAGCAGGAATTACCTGTCCTGACTGCTGTATCTCTGTGCTTAATGCTCAGTGCCTTATTTGTGGGGATCACAGTAAAGTCAGTGCAGCCAGTGACCACTGTTGCTCATTCAGTAGGCCTAAATTTGTGAACCAAGTACTGAATCTAGCATTGTCTTATCTAGATAAAACAGTGGGCAAGTATTCTGCTTTGCTTCCACTGACATGAGCAATGCAGCTTCCATTAGGTACACTGGGATACCTTTGCCCCTTGGGCCACCCACGGCTTGATTTAATTGCCTAGCTCACAGTGTCTCATTTTTCTCACTCCAGTTTTCTGCCTCCGGTTTTATGCTTTCTCTTAAGGCAGTTCCGTAGTCTGCCCCACACATTTCCAGGTTTATTCCTGGTTGCAGTTGGTCTCACCAAGTAGGAAAGTATGAGTTTGCAACCTTGTGGTTATTTTTATATAAGAATGTCTTAATACATATTGGTTGTTTGAGTCTAGCTTTCGATGCTTTTCAAACAGTGTCTGTATTTTGATTTTTAATTTGCCTCTGAGCAAGACTGTCTACAAACACTGGCCAAATCTGGCTATCTGGGACCTGGAAGGGGTCCCTGGAGAAAGCACTTCAAGTCATTTATTCAGCACTGGCTGCTTTTACTTTTGGCTTGAAGTCTGACAACTTTCCGCCAGACCTGCAGCATAGTAAAGCACATCCTCTCTATGACAGCAGTAGAGCCAAGGAACTAGCAGGTTGCAGGAGTGAATGCTATAAAACAGATGTTATTAGTGGGCTTCACCAAGGGTGGGAGGCTGAGTACAGTAGCCCTATTACAGCCTCCAAGGTGGGCCACAAGACTGCTGTCTTATGAGTGAGCTGTGCCTGCAGTATTTGGCTCGGCATTGCATCCTGAAAATTCCAGGGCTGAGAAGCACTTTTGCGCTATGAGTAAACTGTAAGATAGATTTGAAAGGAAAGATTTTGATTAAAATCAGCATTTCAGAGCCTTCAGCTGGCAGCTGGTGTGGTGTTAAGGATGGACATCGCTGGAGACTCTTGCGGTAAAGAGGCCCAATGTCTGAGTATTTAAACCGGGTTTCATCCAGTTGTGATGGTGGTTTTTAACAGTCAGAGGAAAGAAAATATTGCTGCATATTTACACATAAGGACAGATTCTGCTCCCATTAAAACTAATGGCAAAGTTCCCATTGATTTCCATGGGTGCCTGCCTCAAAATGTTTGAACAGTAAATATATTCTTCTGGGTGGGAAAGCAGGATAGAAATCCCTCTCATAGCCTGCTCCCAGCACTGCAACTGTCAGGGCTTTTCAGTGCTAGGCTCAGAAATGCTACTTCTAATTTTAAAACCCTTTTAAATTGCAACCACCGTATGTGGCCATACTTCACAGCCGCCAATCACTATCAACAGCCAATGTATTTACCTTTATTTACCTTTATATATTAGCATGTATTTACCTTTATGCCCCCCTTTATATAGAATTTTTTCATTTTATAAATAAAAAGTATTTCAGAGTAGTTGAGAAAAATATGGTATTAGATTATGTAGCATCAGATTACATACACGGTGCTTTTAATGAAATGAATAAATTTCAATGTGCTTTAGTTTCATTGACACTAGATGAGCTGATCTGATAATGAAGTTCTAATGCTATTGCTTATGGTCTATATGCATTTTTTGTTATGATTTTTTAAGGGATATAACATACCAAATTTATTGAAAACAACATATAAAAATAAATATATCTCTGATTTCTCCCTAGAAATTTGAGACAAAAACCTTCCCTTAACAAAACTCTCTGAAAACTCCTTAATTCCCTCCTGAGAAAACTCTTGAGCAATCCCTCATGAATTGTTGGCTTTGTTTTAAATATGTAACATGTATATAGTTCTGTTTCCAGTAGGTTTAAGAGCTACAATCAACTCAATGTATACACAGCCAAAACTTCTGGCATGTTGCTGTCAACCTGCATCAACATTTAAATTAACATCTCTTCATGAATTGTCTATTCCAAGCTTTTGAGATGGGTATAAAATCCCTGCTGATAGTCCTGTTAACTCTGCTGGGCACTAGAAGCTACTCCTCTTGACAGTCGATGCTTCTTAAGGGTGTGATTACTTGATGGAAAATCTGCACCTCCCAGACTTCCTTTTCCCGATGAACCATAGATTTGCTTATTTTTTCTGTTCTGGACTATACACTGACAAGGCACAATAAGTCTCCAGAAGGAAGGAGAAAAGGAAAAGGAGCTGCGATCTCTGATTGCCAAGAAAGTCAGAGAAAGAAAGGGAGAGGGAGAATCACAGAAATAAAAGTAAAAACAAACAAACAAACAAAAAGTAATCTCTCCATTAACATAACAGACCTATGATTCTAATATAAGTAACTAATATCAAGTCTCTTCTTAAGCCACACACAGTTAATTGCACCACTGTTAACCTTGGAAATAGTTTTAGAAATGCTCTTTTTTGTGTGTGTGTGCTAAAGGAATATTAAAAAAGGTCTTGAACATGTTCAGGCACTCTGAAGTAGCCTATGCCCATTACTTGTGGAGTAAAAACAAACAACTACCTAATGCCCTAGCCTGTCCTGGCTCTCTGCGATGAATTTGGCTAGTTGCTCTTACCTCTGAAAAAAATTCTGTTAAAGTAACAGGACTTTTGAGAGCGTACCTCCACTTACATACTGTTCTTCCTTTCTGAGCAAGGAGGTGTGTTACTTGCATCTAAAGAGGCTACATCTTATGGACACTTCCCCCACCGCCAGAAAAGTGTGAAGAACAGAAAAAAAAATACCGTAGAGGAACAGAGGTTTTCATTGCTGCTTGTTCCTTCTAGGATTGCTCTTGCCTATGCTGGGATAGCTGAGCTGCTTGTGAGGGTGAAAACGATCAGTGTGGAGGCAGAGAAAGCCCTGGTTCTCTGAGCTGCATACCAGAGGGAGGAGGATTCCCTCCTGCGGGCCCTGGCACAGTCCTGCCTCGCTTACTCATGAGACAGACTCCGGGGGTGAGGTTACCCCAGTCATTTTCTCAATAGACGTGTGAAAAAAAAACCCGTCATGCTGTGCTTTCACAAAGAAATGGTGAACTGACTTTTTTTCACAATGCATAAACAGTGATCTAGGAAAAATAGACTTTGTATTAGAGATGGTCCCTTCCACAGTTCATCTCTTAAGAGCAGTGTCTTCGTTCAAATGCTTTTGAATATTTTGCATGGTCATATTCAGGTTACTTCTGTTAGTAACTGTCCACACTGTCAGTAAAAATAATAAGATAACCCAGAAGGAAGAAAAGCCCACATTTATTTCCTTGCTTTGCCACAAATCACTCACTAGTCAGAATATTTGAGTCTTTTCACTTTTCCGAGGTAAATAAATTGAGTGCCGTACATCTTAATATGTGTGGGTCTTTCATGTAAGATGTTAAAAACTGTATTGTGTAGATAAGAGGTCCATTGATGAGCGACCAGACTGGGAGTTGGCCAAGTTGGGTTCTCTTGCAGGTTTTCTCTCTGAGTGGCTATATGATCTTATGAAAATTGCTGAGCTTTGCAGCCCTAAATTGTTACAGACCCTCTCCCAGCACACTAAGTGTGTACAAGTAAAAACAACCACATACAGAGGGTGCCAACAATCCAGACACCCTGTCCTCCCATGTCACTGCACAAGAACACAAGGCACTCGCTCTAAGATTGTTTTTTGTTTCTTTTTGTTTTCTTTTCTGTTTTCTTTTTTTTTTCCAGATACTCCTTTCCTCTGTGCTGCAGTGTCTGCTGTTGTTAATCATAGAATATTTTTAAATGGTATTTCATTAGTAATCATAGAATATTTTTAAATGGTATTTCATTAGTGTGTTGGCTTATAATTGTACTACTCTAATTTCCCAGTAACTTTATTAGTGTGCGTGATGGTAACTTTAGGTTGAGACCTACTGTATGACAAACAGTATGGCAGTATACAGCATTCTGTTGCTTTTACAGTTGACATTTTGATAGTTATGTATAAAAAAATGTATTTGTGAACTATGCAAATAGCATTTTCTATCTTTTTTGTCCATATTAAAATATTAAAAGGTAATTCAGTTGTAGGTCTATCTAAAATATTTTCAATTTCTTTTCAAATTCTAGCTTTTTAAAAATAAAAATCTTCTACTGAAATATACGTTAATATGTTTTATACTAAAATAAATGCTTAAATGTTTAATTTAGACAGCATAAGTGTAAAACATATCAGCTTTTCTGCCTTTTTATCTTTTTCAGCCAAAAGCATCTGTGAAATTCAGCACAATTTCATGAATGGTTTCAGCCTTCCCAAAACTACATAGTTCTGTGAATAAACTATTTGCCAGAAAGCAAAAAAAGAAATCAGTTGTCTACTCAGTTCTATTTATAAGCTAAAGCTGTAAGATTTCATCATTGTTTAGCAATGCTTATTTTGCAGACCTGTCTCTTACTGAATAAATTGGATTAATTTTCAGACTCGTAGTGTGTCTGTTCAAAATAACAAAAGAAAAAATCTTGGATGTTTCCCATAGTTTTTAATTTGTTTTCAGCTGTGCTAAGGACAAGTCAGCTATTTGTTCTCTGTGTTGATATGGACATTATCTATGCTTCTGCACGGTTATTTGTAAGTGAGAGGGCTTTAGACTTACTTAAATGCAGTTTTGCTTCCTTGTTTTTTCTCTCAAGCATTTAATTTCTCTGTGTTCAAAAATGGTGACAATGCTACAAGGTCACTAGGGAACAGTAAAATATCTTCTAGGCAAAAGCAATTTGATTAATGCTATAGATTAGAATATATTTGTGCCTGACCGATTTTCCAATATCTTCATTAACACTGGTGTTGGTAATATGACTTTTAATGACCTTTATAACCACAAATACAGCATGGAATGAAGCAAATAAGTCATTAATCCCTTAAAAGTACAATTTAATGCAATACTTCATGACAGGAAGTGAACAGGATAATAAAATCTTTACTGTTTTAAGCCACACTTAATATTTTTACAGCACAGTTGGCTTGACAAAATACTCTTTGTGAGTCATCACTTCAAAGCAAGGTCCAGGGGACCAATTAAAGTTGTGTCTGCAACCCTCGTGCATAACTGCATGTAAGCATTAAGTATTTCAAAATATCTCTTTCAAGTAATAAGAGCAGTATCAAGATGAAGTAAAAGGGATCTTTTGCTCCAAGGCTTTTAATTAAATATGCCCACCTGCAGACATACCCTTGGGGAATGAAAAGTTGATTTTTATTCTTTTTCTAGATGCTACAGAGGTTTGCACTACCTAACAGCTAGTAGACTTTGTCTTACAAAAATAATAGCCTTGAGAAACAGCAAGACAGGCTGTCCTTGATTTTGTGTCATCTTTAAAGAGACCAAAACAACCTTATTATGGCTGATTAAAAAGTGAGGCAAAAGAAGTGTCTGCCTTGCACTGAGTTTTCAGTTTCTGGGCTGGCAGGACCTAATGGATTAAATACAAATATGAGGATTGGGGAATTTTCTGCTCTAATTTAATCTCTTCCAATAGCCTGTTGCATAAGCATAGGCAATGTATTTTACCTCTTTTTGATTGGTTTCCACTTTGAGTTGAAAATACTTCATTATGCCATTCTAATATAGCTCATATTAGCACATACCTAATATGGATGTTCTAATCTGAATGTCACAGTAAGCATTTTTGCTTGGATCTTATAAGCTTTGGGAGAATCAGTTTGGAACATCTTGGAGCCTGAAAGCAGACAGCTTTGGTAAATGCTTAACAAAAGCCCATGTGCAAATTTCTGGATGCAAGTAGATTCAACCCGTGGGAAAGTTTGAAGTCCCATCTAGGACTAAGCTCCGAGTGTTGTTAAATGGCTGAGGTTAGAAATAGTGGGAAAAGGGTAAATAGATGCAGAACTCCAAGTCAAATCTTTACACCCTTTCTTTTCTCTCCCTCCACAACTTTGCTTCATGTACTGTTGAGTCAGTCCTTCTCCCTCAGACACCCCCCTCTAAGTGGGAAAGTGGATCCATAAAAACTAACAGAAATCAGAGAGAGAGAGAAAAAAAAAAAACAACTCTTGATCTTCAGACTTAGAGACTTTGACTGAGAGCCAAATATTTCAAACAGCAGCCCTTTCATAACAGAGCGAGCTAGTGCTAGATCTGTGGGGTATGCAGGGCAACCACATAACGCTCAGCACATGTCAACATAACTGATAACCAAATTGTACCTCTCAACCTCCCATACAGTATAACATTGGCAGGCTGCCAGGCTCTAAGTCCTAATTAACACGCTGCCATGCTATGACTGGAAGGTTAAAGCCACGGCTTTATTTACTGCACAATTAACGGGTAAATATGACTTAATCATAATTTAAACATTCAGCATTTACGAGAAAATTTCAGAATCCTTTTATGGACCCTTTTGACCTCAACTCTTCAAGCAGACCTCTTATACTGTGCAGTTAACTGCCTGTTCCACCAAGGGACACGCGGGCTCTCCATGAAACTACAGATTTCCACCCATAACATCCGTAAGAAAAACATCATGTGTATCTGGTTAGTTATCATCTCATCCCACTGGTAAACCTCTTCTGAGTTAAACCTGCTTCTGATGGCATCAGAACAATGACTTCAGCAAGCATCTCCAAGTAGCAGGAAGCCTCGTGCTTGTTTTTGGATCTCAGATAATAGCACTCCGCTGTGGCCCACACTGACCCCTTGTTCAGCTTTGATCAAAATGCAACAGATCTGATGGCCTTGCAGAGACTTAGACATACACTTAACTTTACATCTTGTGAACAAGTGCATTAAGTTTAAAACTAACCACTCACAATGTACAGCTTCCATGTATTGTTTGTTTAGTATATTTGGAGCATATTTGGAGCTTTAGATAATACCTGGATTATTCTTTTTTTTGTTTGTTTTTAAATGCAATAGGAACCCTCCAATATTTAGTGACTTCGACTAACAATAATTTTCCTTTTGCTTAAGAGAATGGTTTCTCAGTACCCACTGGGCATGAGGCAACTCTAATTGCTTCATGGACAAATAGGTCCTTAATCCTTTGAAGCAGGTTAGATATGAGACCACTATGTGTGGGACTGCTGCTATAGAAAGGGAATTGTATTGTGGCATGGAGGTCTACTAGCAGTGTTTGCTGCATCCTGGATTGCCTATGCACATCTCAGGATTAGGAAGTCAGTCCTCACTTCGAGAATGAAGTAGTTTACGTATGAGTTGGCATATTGGCCACATTTTTAGACCTCCTCTTCTCCTCCAGATGTAGAGCCTCATGTTACTAAGTGCAGAACTAGGTCCCAGAAAAGCCTGGGAGAGAAAAAAAACTCTTCTGAAGGTGAATGCCTTACAGTAAATAAATATGCTCTACTGAAATTTATTATTTTCATTATGGTAATATTTTTCAAAATTGTACAAAGAAGCTCAAGACAATGCATAAAACTTGGCTGCAACAAGCTTGGAAACATCAGATGATAGTTTTTGTTTATACTTTGCTCTCTGCTTTTGCTGTTATATCATCTTTGTTAGTGGCATGCTCTTTCTACCAAAATGTTGCAAGATGTTAATGTTTAACTGTTTTACCTCTACCACCTTCAATTCAGCCTGCAGTGAGGAGAATCATTAGTGGGAATGGGGTTGAGGAAAAGGAGGAAGTTTCTGGTATCAACCTGAGAGGACCGGTAAAGAAATTTTAACACCCACTGAGTTATATTACTCTATTTTACATTCTGTACAATAAAACAAGAGAGAAAGAAAAGCACTTTTTTTTTCAGGAAAATGTTATTTATTAACAGTTTTAGTGTTGTTGCTAATACCCATTTTTTCATTGCCTCATGCACTTCTCTGAAGTACCAAAAATGTTGAATCTGATGATAGCATGCAAGACGTAGGTAAGGATATATGAGAAGAAAAATGGGTGAATTGAGACCAGTGCTTCCTGTGGAATGAATGGGAGAGAGCAGTTTATTGTGAACTGTGCTGATGTCTTCATTTGTGCTGCTTATATGGGTATTACCCAGAGTTGAACCTGGAACCTGAACACACTCCTGCTTCTTTGAGCTTCCCCCTACCCTTTAAGAGCTGTTTCCTTTTTTAATTCAAGCCCGTAATAGAGGATGATATGGAGTGGGAGGAACTCTAGAAAAATCAGGGAAGATTCTGACTAGGAGACTAGCTAACTGGCTGGCAAAAATGCTTATGCTTATGCCGATGCATCAGCATATGCATCGGCTTATGCCGATGGTGTATTTGCCCTCTGTTTGGGTGTGCCTTGTACATTCTGGCATTGCCTGCAAGAAGGTAAGTACACGTTTCACTGGTGAAACTGAATGACAAATTAGGAGTCTAATGCTCTACTTCCATCACTACCATTGAATTATGTGCATTAAATTATGTGCACTGAGGAGGAAGCCAATTGCACTGACTTCCATGCTCCTCAGCTTCCCCATCTGTACAATACAGCTTGTGATGTTCATTAAGAAAACATGAGTGACTTGAAGTCTATGTTGTGTTTGGAGAAAAGTTTTTGTTTCTAGAATTCAAGATCCCGTTAAAAGTGTCAAGTGCTATTTATGTAAAGTGACTATGGTGAGTTCTTTTTCTTCTTTTTAGTGTTTTATTCACTTCTTGGCTTCAAGAATAATGTGCACATCCTCGTGTGTGTTTGTGCCAATATTAGAATATTGTGTGTGCCAAGATATGCTATAGTTTCTGTATTTACTGTATACAGCCTGCATACAGTCTTTGTGAGGAAGTATGGCAGCAGTGGAGTGTGTGGAGGGGTAGTATCTGTGTGTCTGCATATAAGATCATATATTTGTATAAAGTGTGTGTCTGTGGGCTTCTGAGACTGAGGGGAGTCTGTGGTTCAGACAGTCTGTCTTTTTTTTTTTTTCTCTAAAGGCAGCAAAATATATTGATATGGATTTTTTACAGGAGCTTTTTGTGTTTTAAGTTAATACATTTTCCTCACATCAGATCTTGCCAAACATCATTTACTTACTAGTACTGTGAAAGCAGGTTACCCAAAGGCAGCACTATTCCCCTGTTGTTTTCTCTTCTTCTTCTAAACTGCTCAGAGACACTCTGTAATAAGACTCCTAGTTAAAAACAACAGAAAAAGAATATGAGCAGAAGAGATGAGCAATATAGCCTGTGCTTATCCTTCATGTGTGCTTAAGTATTTTGTTGAACTAATGCCAAGACTGTGAGTTTATACAGTACAAACACTGCCACAGATTTGCTCTCTGTAACTGTGAGTCAGTCACTTCATTTGTGAATTTTGTCCAGTGTGGTATTTATGTCCAATATTCCCTGTGGTAAAATGAGGTTTTAATCATGGTGCAAATCAGAGATAGAGAGATGCTTCATCTAGACTATTTTACAGCAAAGTGCAGAATAATCATTCATGAGAATGATATCCATGATTTTTTTTTTCTTCCAGAAATGGATTTTCTGCAGAAAGAAAGTACAGTGCAAAGGAAGTGAACTCTTCTTGACTGCTAGAGGTTGTAAATAATAACCTTTTCTCCATTCCTTCCCTTCCTTTCCCTTCCCTTCCCTTCCCTTCCCTTCCCTTCCCTTCCCTTCCCTTCCCTTCCCTTCCCTTCCCTTCCCTTCCCTTCCCCTTCCCCTTCCCCTTTCCCTTCCCCTTTCCCTTCCTCTTTCCCTTTCCCTTTCCCTTCCTCTCTCTTCTTCAATTAGAAAGATTCCTCAGTGGAAATGGACTATTTAGTCTATATATAGATCATTCATCAAAGGGATTGAAATACATTCTTCACAAACATGTTCAACCTGCCTAGTCATTAACAAGAAAATTGTTAAGCCAATAAAACAGAAGAAATTCTACATTGCTGGTAGGGAGGTAAAATGATCTGTCTTGCTATGGCTGTTTGTCTGTATTAACAAATCTTGTACATATTCTGAGAGTTTTGCATAACTGGTATTTTATGTTTTATCATACCAAAATCTATGATAGACTGGATCTTGGCATTTCTTTATCGACCTCATTTCAGTAAGTTAACGAGTGCTTTCACTATTTAGCCAATTAACATACTAATCATATATATATGTTTCGATATTTTGATGAACCAAATCTAAAAAATCACTTCTTCAGAAAGGAGTGCACTGAACTATGTGTACTTGTGAACTGTGTGTACCTGATGCAGTTTTAAAGAATAAATTCTTGATACTACACTTGGGGATGATTTGTTGCTTCTGGGAGCAGGAATTTAGGGAACTTTCCCATTTAAAATTTCCATTTGTTTAAGGCCACAAGGCAGGTTAGCACACTCTCAGCTATGTAGAAGCACACTGGTTGGAAACAATACACAGACCATAATATTGTTATAGAGACAAGATAAAATGTGGATTAGGCTACCAGATGCTTTTGAAACTGATTTTTATGATTATACAATCACATCCATTAAGAATCATTAGGTAATGTTCATGATTCCACGCTAAATATTTACACCTTTCCAAACTATGTCTTGAAAGACATTAAGTACTTTAGCTATATCTTAAAATTAAATTTAGAAGTCTTGTAATACTCAATTTTTTAATCTCCAGATTTGGCATGAGTTTTTGAATGTCCTTTTTTTTAAAAAAATAAAAAGACTAATTGAGATCAATGGTACATGTGAAATAAAATTTGGAAATTCCTTCCTGTGGCTGATTTTGGGTTCATTGAGCAGAAAATATCTGATCAGAACATACAGGGAAATATTTTTTGCATGTGTGACTTTTTTGTTTTCAGTGCTAACATAAATAAACTCTTTAACTGATTTTGTGTAAACTTTCCAAAAAAATTTCAAGCATGGAAAATTTCAGCCCAAAATGGAATTTATTTAAGAAAATTACAAGCAACAGAAAAAGAGGGTTAGAATGGAAATCTGAACTCATCATTAACTAGAGTTAAGCGCCAACTTAAATGCCAGTTTTTTTCTGGTAATATTTGGTTTAAAGTTACATACAGGTTTGGAAGAACTTAGCTCTTTTTATTTTTTATTATTGTCAGTGGCTTAGTTTTGTTTAAAAGTAATGGTATGGTTTCAGGACTCAATATCTATCTTTGCCACAGTAGGAGACACACTTTTAAACTTTTTCTTTCAGATCATTGCTGGAGACCATACTCACACAGCCTTAAATTCCACCTAAATCCCTCTGCCTAGCATTAGCTATTGGTTGGCTCTAAACATTTAGTGGCACAAGCCAATAGGGATCATTAGGCTAAGGCAGACCTTAAACTGTCAGATTATGGCTTCTGGTTTCCATTACATATCTCTAGCAGTGCAAGAAGACAGGAGGTGTACCTAACAGCACAAAAATTTGCGAGACGGTATGCATAAAACTCAGTAAAACATATTGTAGCAGAAACAATGAAGTACTGTGTTTTTAATCCTAAGGCAGGGTAGAAACCTGCACAGTTTCATGTCTGAAAACGATGGCAAGTAATGTTTTGAGCACATGTCATACTTTTCATCTGGAAATCTCAGAACATTTCAGAAAGTGAGGAGATGAATGTTATTTGACTGCTTTTACTCTCAATCTAACTAAATATGGAGATTGCTGTGGTCGCATGGGTAGGACCTGAATCTAACTCCTTAGCGAGCAGGATTCTGTTCCTGGCTCCACTGCAAATTCCCTATGTAACCTCTGGCAAACTTTCTCTTCCTCTGTTCCTTCCTTTGGAAAATTACTCTGCATTCAGGGGAGGCATTTTGTTGGGGAATGCAGGATGAGGAGTTGCTTTACCAGATTTGGAGTCTTTTTTACTTCTTGAATATTAGCCAATTCAGTTCTGTGACCAATAATGAATTTCTCAATTGCTATTCTTAAGAGAATTGTCTCATTTTCTAGTGATGTACATTTCCTTTACATTTTATGCTTTCTATTTTTAAAAATAAGCCTGATCTTTGTTCCCAATTTTTAGTCTAAAACTTCTTTATTAGATATGCTGAAGAAGACATGCAGTATTAAAATACATATAAGTCACTCTTAATTTTAAAAGTGTCTATCTCAGATATTGAGAAAACATTCACGTGATCAGTGAGATTACATTCAGGGTGAAACTCAGAGTTTCACGATTTTTGAATCATGAAAATGATTAAATTACAGAAATAGGAAGAAGTGGCTGAAGTACCCGAGAGAGAAGACCTGCAACTCTGGCACCACAGGTCCAAAGCAGGTGCCCCTTACACTTGAGCTGAAAGAAGACATTTGTCAAACACTATATGAAAGAGTCTCCAAATTCCTTCCAATCTACGGAAACATCCAAACATGCCTACCTACTAAGGGCATATACAGCCAGCCCAAATCCTACGAGTGCTTAATCTTTCCTCTCAGATGGTTTTCAGCAGCTCTCTCCTTAGCATACTTCAGCTCTCTGGACCATATTTCAGATGCCTCCAGATGCACTTTATTCTCTCCACTGAGTAAAACATAGGGAGGCAATGGAACAAGGACTTCCAAATGTAGTCCTTCAGGGCTGGTTGTGTTCTCACTTAAAGGCATTATAAAAAATTACTCACTGTCATCACTGAAAACTGAACGGGCCTCTGATCTGCCCATGGTAACAGTTATTACTAGGGAAAATTTACCCTATCCTAATCTATTGGTTGACATTTCTGATAAACTCAGATTCTTTAGACAGATTACACCACAGAAATTGGTTAAAGATGTTTCTAGATTTGTGAAAATGGTCTGAAAATGTTAACTATTTCTTCAATAGTATACATCTTTTCAAGGAAATTTAATTACAGAAAAAGCTTGAAAGTGTGGTAACAAGATTTGTTCTGCTGTTTTGTTTTGTTTTGCCTTTTTTTCAGTAACAGGAACAAAAATGCAACCTAATGGGCAATACATTAATTTTGGTCTAAGGTTATTCTTACTTCTTAAAGCTCTTTCCTCCTGCTTTTCTAGAACAGAGGGTGTTTTACATCAGCAGAATCTATGTGTGGACCTGTGCTGATTTTCATCTAAAAATCATCATCAAACATAAGAATATTGAACAGCTATGCCTTTATTAAGACATAATTATGCCAACCCATGAGGGAGTTTTGTTAAGAAAATTAATGACTTTCTTCAATAGATAGAGACTTGTTTTCAAATAAAATATATTAAGAGTCAAGCAGCAATACTTCTGATTTGAACACTTGGTTTGTATAGAAATTAAAACTCAAAACATGGCCATTCTTGTGAAGCAGATGCAAAATAATTGATTTTTTTTTGATTTTTGAACTGATTAAGGTGAATAACTGTTGGTTTTGTTGGTCTACAGCATCCCTTATTATTTGACCTTCAAGTCATTCCTTCCTTCATATCATTGGTATAAAACGCCTATGAAGTGGGCCTGGAATAGTAATAAAGACACATGTTATCTATTTAGTGCTCAAAGATGGGCAACAGCAGCTTCCTTCCTGGCTCCAATATCTGTGCTCCTTTCTCTCCTGCAGAGAATCCCTACATAAGCTTCCTTTAGCAGGGATCTATTTACTACTAAGAGATACACATAAATTTCAACTTGCACAATATCATTCTGTGACTGGCACCATTTACACATCTATGTTTCAGATATTCCCATGTTCTGACCAAAAACATCCTGTCTAAATCTCCTCTTCACAAGGGGCTCCCACAAAAGTTTTCCATCCACATGGAGGACCACCTGGATGCACAGCTTCTTTGGTGCTGGTTCACATAAAATAGTATGTTAACTCCAATTCAGATATTTCCTTCTTGAACCCAAAAATAGCTCTAGGTTGTGGGGATCTTCTTTCTTTCTCACAACTTCTTACTCTTTTTTCCCCCTTTAGGAGATGCTAACATTGTTTATCAGCTTGGAGCACTGTCCTCCCAACAGCCACTTATCAGCTCTGCTGCCACTTCAGCCTCATGGTGAGTTGTGGTATATGGGTTTGTGCTCTGTGCTATAGGACAAGACTCCCTGACATTCCTAGCTCACCACTCCAAAATGCTTCTCTGAGAAGCTAAAATTGATTCAATTGCTTTTGCAAATAGTTTTCCCCACACGCATCCCTTACAAATACACATAAATTTTGACTTGAGAGGGATAGTTTTCCCCACACACATCCCTTTTACAAATACACATAAATTTTGACGTGGGATGGAGCAAAGCTGAGCTGAAAAAGTTCTGACCATCATAGGGTGCTAGCAGCATAGTATTTATTCATTTCTTCATTGATCTCGATCACTTCCCAGATAAATGGACATGCCCCAAGGCACACTTGCAAATGATCTGCAACTGGAATGGCTGAAGGAATACAGCCAAGCAGAATGTAAACTGCCATGAATTTTAAAATGAATATTCATAAAATGTGGCCCAGGTGTCAGGCTTATGTAGTCATATCTTCCATTAGTTATAAGAGACTAAGTTCTTAAAGACATTTAAATGATTAAAAATCCAGTCAATTGAAAATCCCAGCAGGTGTCTTCCAGGTCTGCTTATTCCAGTACTTTATTACATTTAAAAATCTGGCCAGCAGTACTTTCCTTTCATACAGATATTGAGACAATTTTTCCTGTGTGGGAACTATGTCACAACCATTGTTATGCCATCAATTGTAAGACAAGAACATGTCAGCTGCTCATAATTGCCAGATAACCTGTCAGAAAGAAAAAAAAAAATGACATATGGTTATAACATGACCAAAATATTGGTGTTAATGAGAGGGACCAAATGCTTGAAACCAAAATGTAAGATGTCTCGTTTTGCCTAAAGAGAAACTAAAGCTGATATCACATCAATGCAGGAATGAAGCCAAGTAATACAACAAGTGAAATGTTGTGGTTCTGGGAATTTCTAGCAGGCATACGGCTCACGTGCATTTCATGTGAAAGCATGTTATGTGTCTGTCCTGGCTGCTCTTGTATACAGCTGTTAAAGAAAAATATATAGAAGAAAGCTTGCATGCAAATCTCTCTTCTGTATGTGCCAAATAGGGGTGTTTGGCACATACATAGGGGCAGGAGATATTAATTACTAGGGCCGGGCAAGGAAGCACTTTCAGCAAAGAGCTTTTGCTCTTTGGCAGGTTTTCCCACCTAAAAAAAATTGCTTTTGAAAATATCTTTTGGTCCTAGCATTTGTAGAGCAATTTGTGGTGTGTATTATTACAAACTAGTTCTGAGTTGCTAGCAGAAAGGTAGATGATAACAAATACAACAGCATTCTTTTCTAAGATACAGGAAAGCCAAAGTTTTGCAATGGATATTGGAGATTTACTTTCATATATCCCTTAGGTAGGGTAGAGAGAAGTAACAGGAGGATGATCACCAGAAGAAAAACAATTGTTCTATTTAATTGTCATACTCTATTTTTAAATTTAAAACTTCTAAATGTTTAAATTATTGTTTAAATCCACTTTCGTTATTTTAAAATATATTTAGCATGCCATTCATGATAACTGATATTCTACTGTCTATCTGAAACTTGTTCTTTTCTCCATCATCAATATTTCTTAGAAGTGGGTTTCTGAAAACTGCAAGGACATGTTCAGTCAATTCAATTTATTACTTATTTTGCTTGTAAGGAATCTCTGATCTTTGATAAAACCTATAGAATTGTAAACGTACCCTTTAGAGATTGCCAGAGCTTCTGTATCTGAGCATCTTCAGACTAGCAGTGTGGCCTGACCCCTTGAACTTTTAATAGTGACTAACGCTTAAACATTAGTTTAAGCTAACAATCCTGTCAGCTTAAACTAAAGGGCTACATTTGTAATGAGGTAGTTTCTGTTTCGAGTATTTTTGCTGACCATGCCAAAATAGTCAAAGAAAGATGGGACAAGACACCCTCATAACGGGGACTCTGCTTTTTCTTTGAGCTTCTGCCAAAGTCATTAGGTGTGTGGAGACTGGAACTATTTCAGATCTATGACTGGCTTGTTTTAGAGAGGGGAAGTGATGTCCTGAAACCCCTTGGATGTAAGCACATCTGTGCTTACACTGACTCTAAGTGAAGTGTTGCCAGAAGTGTTGGGAAGTTTGAGTAGGGAAGTCAGAAATAATGGACAGAGAACGCTAGTGGATTTTATATTCTGGCAAATTTTCTTAAGCAATAATAATAAAAAATCCCTAATAACTTGGATCTATTTTCTTAGTCAAAGCAAACGAACAAACGGATTCTTTCTTCATCAGCTGAACATCAAGGAGACTTGGTTTCTTATGTTAAGTACTTATATGACTTCCCACCTGTAAGAATCTCTAGTTTTTGAAGTAATGAGTAAAAATCAGCCAAGAATGGTTCAGCTATGCTGATCAGGCGGATGGACTAATGAGGTTTCTCTCAACTCTGCAGTTTCATTTTGCATAGCTTCAATGTTAACAAATCTTTAAGGAATCAGAGATAAAACAGAAGACAGGCTCTCTTCTCCCCTTGATTTTTTATTATATAAATACTCTCTAAAACTCTTACTTGGAATGACCTTGAACAGGTCCTCAATTTTTAATGAACTGCTTTCATGTTTTATTTCTGAGGAGTTTGCACAATTGAAGAAAAAAGATATTCCTTGGAGATTCCCAAGGAAGATCTGTTTGTCTTGAAATGGGATACCTTTCTTGTACTCTCACAAGATAAAATGAGGGGTTCCCTTGACAAACATAAAAGCTATGTGACAACCCATCTATTTTTAGATGATTTAAATCAGTGAAGAGGGAAAAACATTTGTTTCCAAGACTGTAATTTTCCAGATGACACCATTTTATTGCATGGTGCCTTACCATGAGAAAGAGCATTCTTGTGGCTTTTGAACTGGAAATCCTGTAGGAATGCTATTTCTGGCATTTATTTGCTGTGAAGCCAGGCACACATGGAGAACAGACAGACTGACCAGATACTGTTTGTGGTATTGAGGCATTCAGAAAAGTCCCTGTTGCACAGCCCTTTTCCAGTATACGAGGTGTTGAATGAAGTTGAAAAATTATCAATGAAGATCAAATCTGAAGGCCATGATCTGATCAGACAGCCAGACTTTCATGCTATTACTGTATTCCTTCTTCTTGCAAAAACACTGCAAATTCAGCTTTTCTGTCTTGGTGCATCAATGCTTATAAAGTAAGTTTTGGTAAAGAACAAGATTTTGATACAAAGTGAGAGTGAAAGCTGAGTGTACAATTTAAAGAAAAAAAAAGGCTGCCACTGCAGTTTAACTGGGAAGATTGTTTTTTTATTTACTTGGGTAAATAAAAGTGTGAGTGTATGAAAAAAGCAATGATTCAAAAACTAACACAAGGGTAGTCAGCTTGGGTCCATTCTTTAATAAACTTCATAAGTGAACACTCACACTGCAATCAGCAGGGTCTACCCACGCAATAATTTTTTAGTGTGTGGGTTAAGTCCTTATGGCAGCAGGTTTTAGTCTGAATAGTCTGAACTTTCTCTTGAATACAGTCGTGTCTCTTCACAGTCTTTCTCTCAGGAACCACTCTAAAATGATAGTCTGCCTGAACGAAGAAAAAACGTTAATAAATATAGTGCATTTCTCTTTAAAAAGTATATTTATTTAGTAAGTTTAGAAACCACTCTGAGGTTAGGTTACAGCTATTGGGATTAGAGGGCGTCTCGTGGGCAGTTCAGACATCAAGCTATAGGTCCACAGAGTGAAGTTGAGCTGTTTCTAGCCTGATGTCTGAATTATGAATTAGGTTCATTCTAATTCCAATGGGGTAAACCTCAAAGCAGTTTATATACTTATGGCTAAGTGTTCCTAAAATACAGGCTATTTATTTAAAACATACACGTAAAATCTAATATATGAAAAGATGTCCAGCCTAGCAATGCTGGGGCACAGCAACCCCGCCAAACAGAGTTTGAATTCCAGCTCTGGAGCCCTATGGGAGGGGATGGCACAGCTGGCTTTGCGCCACTTGTTGATACTGGCCAAGTTAGGCCAGATCCCCTCTTGGCATGGAGTGAGCTGGAACAGCTGCAAGGGTGAAATTTTTTACCTCAGCCTGAGTCACTTGCCTCTTCCTCAACCATGCCAAGGCTAGGAGATGCTTAGGTCATGATGTCCTTCCTTGGATGCCCAGAAAAAAAAAAACTCCTTAGGACAAGCATGCCTTGCAGAGATAATTCCTCTCCGTTTCTGTCACGAGTAGTATAAAGCAGTCTGAACCTAGTTTAGTCTAGTTCCATGTCGGGGAGTAGAATGGAGCCAGAGGGTTGGAGAGAGAGCACAGGATTTATTAATAGTATCAGCAGTTACTTCATTTGTAGGCACCCTGGATTCTGAGCTCATTGTGAGCAATGGTGCCAGCTGGTGGATCACTCACCTTAATCGCATGTCTTTGACCACTGCTGCACGTCAGGTAGCTATGCCAAGCTGCGGTCTACAGCTGGCTTTTTTCATAGGACAAATCTGTCTGGCCACCTTGTGGGGTAGAAGAGTCAATGACAGCTTCTGCAGGAGGCTAGGCCATCCCTTCCTCTCCTCATTCTGTCTAGTAGACCCTGGAGAAGAGACAGCATCTGATGTTATTTTCCTGGGATAAGAAAAAGAAAATAGAGTCAGTTTACGCACTGGTTCTCTCTTCCCTCCTAACTGTCCTCCTTTAATTTCCATTTCAGAATAGCAGGAGAAGAGAATATCTCCCAAGCAGTTTTTCTAGCTCCTGGACTGAATGATGTGTAGGAAAATCTTTTAGAAACTGCCTTGCACAGATTTGGTCAGAAAATGAAGATCTGTTGCAGAGGCAGAAGAAACAGATGTATATTAGAGAAAAAGGGGAGAAATTAGTTGTCTTTGGGCATTGGAGAATTATCATAGGGCTGAAAGAGTGCGTAATTAATTCATGTGGGGATCCTGGGACCAAAGTTCCCTAGCTATGAATTTACAAGAGCTGGCAAAACTAAATGTCACAGGTGAGCTAGTGGGAGTTAAAAACAGAATGTGAACAAAGACTGCACAATGTTACTGTATTCAAAGAAGTTCAGCCTCACCACTTTGAAATGGCATCAAGATGCTTACTCATACTTTTTGGATGTCTGGGGGTGACCATGCAACACTAACTATGCGTGAGTGTAATAGGAATTTTGGAATAATTATTCTCCCTCAGCAGCCTGACTCCATTCAGAGATGTTTCTTCATCTGGCATAACTGAATTTTGAGCTAGATTCCACTTGGCATAGAAACAAGAAATGCAATACTTTCAGTCAACTATGAGCATATCAGCAAAGTTCCAATGTTATTGATAAGTATATACAAAAGTAACTGTAATGAAGAATTTTGGGGAGTGAGAAAAAAGCAATGAAAGATCTGAGCTGTAGAAATTCATCTGTCCCTGCTTCTATCCTTCATTCTGTGGTTCTAAGTAATATCCACTTTTGAGCTTTGTCAAATGAGTCTTTATTACCAGCAACATTCTTCCGGACCATAGCACTCAACTTGGTAGGCAGTGAGAGGTAAGCCCACACCAAAGCCTTTTTTCCAGATTCACTCCAAACATAGGAGAAAGATTGAGTCTAGCATTGCTCTTCACAGCTTGACTTGGCTAGATCTCCATCAAAAGTATATAGACAATATAAATATTTAGTCAGCTGAATGTGTGGGATTTTTTTCTTCTTCTTTTTTTAAACGGGCAGCTCATCTTTCCTCAGAGCTATCTGGATTAGAGTGCATCTGCGTTGCTTCAGAAGCGGTGAAGGTCCTCAAAGCATGATGGCATTATGGAGCAGACACTATGACTTGGTAAGGACTCAGATGTTGTGCCTGCAGTGTATTAGAAACAGCTGCATGCTGGAATGTTATTTTCTCTGCTGCTGACCACTATATATGACTGAGGGAAAAATTCTTCAGGAAAGTGTCATAGGAGAATATGCATCAGTCAGTAAAAGCAGAATTGCAGAAAAAAAAATGATCCAGTTGTAACAAATTAAGTACCTATCAAGTGACAACAACAGTTTACTTTCCTTAGGCAAAAGAGGTGGATATACTTAGACATAATCCTACCCTCAAGTGTTTTAATTTTGACAGCAATTCTTATCAAGGATGTTCACCAAAATGCACACTCTAATGAAAACAATGTCATAAAACTGACAGTATTTTTACAAGGTAAGTTGACACCTAAATTGGGTAAGAAAGTTTGAAGCAAGAAAGAAAAATTGAAAATGAGAAGGAATGAAAAAGATTTTCTATGACTCTGTCTTTTCCTTATATGATGAGTATTTGCAGTCTTTGTTTTAGAAGCCAAATAAGAAACAAAGCATAAGAAAATTGTCAGGCATTACCTGAGAGCTTGTTTATTTTCTTGTACCTTTCTGGCCTGTTGATTAACTAATCAAGAAAGCTCTAGGTCCAGGTGAGAATTGATTTCCATTTGCAATTTCTCAAGGCTTTCACATTTTGCCTGAAAATGTGCTCACTAAATTCATGACTCATACTATACCCCTGAAAAAAAGAAGACAAATAATGCAATATATTCAAGCATCCATATCTCTTGGCCTCTTGGTATTAGCACTGGAGACATTGCTTACCTGTATAGGATAGAGAATATGCCAATATGCCTACTTTATTGCTTGCTTGTACTCTCCTTAATTTCATTTTCAATGAGATTATTCTTTTTCCTAAACTATTTGTGTTACTAAAACCATCCAACAGGCTAATGTGAGGCCTACATGATATTTTTAAGTGGCCCCAATGCATTTTGTTATCCTAAGCAATTTGAAGTTGTGTTTCCAGGAGTATCTAAGGGAAATATGCACTCCTTGGAAAGTAATAGTTCCTTTTGTGCTCTGCTTTCTTGTTCCAGGTGGAGAAGTATTAATTTTGTACTAGTCTGCACTACCAGCATTTTACTTGAAACACTCTGTGCAGAATCTCACATGCTGTAAAGATTGCCACTTATGTGCAAATACTGAGATTGTAAAATAAAATAGTATTTCTTGAATGGAGACATCTCTCTGTGCTCCCATATGCCTATGCTGCACGGGTCTCAGGGTCCATCATGTTGGGGTTAATTTGGAACTATTTTCATAAGTTTATTAATGATGCCATTAGGAAAATAAAGCAAAGGGCAGAGTAAAGCCATCTGCCACTTTGGATTGAGGCTTCTTTGTGGACATTATGTCCCTGTAAGTAATTTTAGTTCTGATGAGAAAATATTTGCCAATGCTGAAAGAAAACAAAACAAAGAATTTGGTTCAATATTTATCATTTAGGCAGTGCTATATTTCAGACCCAAGAGACTTCAAGATGCAAGTCATTCTGGAGAAATTTGCTCAAGCTTCCAAAATATAGTTTTCATTCTGTGCTTACATGAGTGCACTTCATTGCATCTGCTATATAGTGCAAGCAGTGGGACTGGATTGTGTATTTTCTTGGAAGAGAAATCCGAAAGGAAAGTAAAGAAACACATTTGCAATAGGCACAACCATCACATCACAGCCAGGTGCATATTGCTTTGAATTAAATTCTTTATGTTCTACCTCTTCAGGTTCTCTTTTAGCATTCAGACTTTCAGACTCCTCAATTCAAAAGCTTAACATCACATGGGTTTTGGGGTGGTGAGTTTAAAACTGAACTATATATATACATAAAAATGTATACTCTCTGAGATCTCCATCAGCATGTCTAATGTTTTGAGTTAGTCAAGAAGACATTTCATAAAACAAGCTTTCATAGCTCATTTCTTTAGGTTGATTGCTCATTTTTTCCCTTTGTAATAATGTTTTTCTAAATGCTTTTCATTCAACATAGTATTTCTCTGGCAACGAATGGCAGTTCATTCAACTGCTAGCTATTCAACAATAGCTAGCATTGCTTTGTTGATTTTGTTATTTTGTTGCCTATTTGCATAGCAGAATCCTCTACAGGACTACCATAGCTATTTCCTTCTGTCAAAATTCTCAGAAGTCTGTACTTTAGAAATGAACAGCTTTCAGCATCAGAAAGATGAGTGTTTCATCCCATGAAAGTTTTTGAGGTTCAAGAAAGGTTCTTTATTAGCATAATGGTAAGACCAAGGAAAAATAAATTTTTTAAAAAATAAATAAAAATAAAATAAAATAAAATAAAATAGGATAATTATTTTCACACACGTGAAAAGATACTTTAGGGCAGCTAAGAGCTGTCTACTTAAGGCACTTGTGGGTTGGCAGGGAATGACATAGCAGAGGTTTAAATCTATTTTTATATCCCATCTGACAGCCCAGATCAGTAAGCTGTCATTTACACTCAAGTTATTTGGTCAGGCTCTTGCACGTCCCTATGCTGTCTCACCTCAGCTTGGTCTTGGTTTTCCTCCATGCCAGACATTCTAATCTCTGACAAATGGCAACAGAATTTCCCTATTGATTTTTTTTGTCCAACAGAAAAAAAAAGAAAGAAAGAAAGAAAAAGTTCCACGCAGCCTTAAAACTGAGCAATTTTCATTTGTTTTAGGCTCCCCTAGTCCTGAATATACAGTAGTGAGCTGAGCCTAACACTCTTTGGAGAAGTAAGAGACAAATTAAGTTCATTGTTCCTCTTTATTGAGACTTAGATAATAAGAGCTTATTTTGGATAATTGTTGACTATGTGTATATCGGAAGTACTGAAATTTAGTCTTATTGTCATTCTGGAGTAGTTCCACTTATTTAAATACTTTTTTTTTCAGTGAAACAAGACTTTGACCTGTACTCCAGGTGACTATCAAGTTACCGAAACTCTATACTTATAAGAAAATTCCATTCAAAAGTTAGGAATACTTTCCTGACACAAGGTTATTCTAAACTTCCATGTTCACATCAAAAATTATGGTTTTATGGTATGAGTGTTTTTGACACTAAAACATATGGTACAAAGAATCCTGACAGATGCTTGTGTTTTTCTGCAGGCTAGTAGGAGATGAACATCCTGACCAGAGCAAAGAAGTAGAAGTTGTATTGAAGAATTAGACATATTGTTTTTAAATTTTAAACACCTTTGCCATCCATATTACCCAAATAGATACTGCTATCCTGTTTAATGTGTGAGTTTTGTCTCTGAAAAAATGCAGTTATGATAATATCCTGATTTTTTAATTTAACTTAATTTAATTTAATTTAATTTTTGGAGAGAGAGAAAGAAAACTTCTAGGCTTCCTATGCCTCCAAAATATCACTGCTCATATCAAACTAATTGATAAAGTTTCCCTGGGAACAAGGCTAGGCCACTTCAGAAAACCCAGCCTTACCTTTGCTTACATCTAGGAAATCTCTAAGGTGGTTGGAAGCTCAAACTCAGTCTTCTTAGTTTAGGATTTAATGTTGTAATCCAAAGAGTATCCTTACCAGTAAGAATTTCTGGTTACTAAACATGCTCTCATTCCACTAGAATGAGGACCGACTGGATTGCAATTAGCTGGACACTTCCATTTATCTTTTCATGATGGATCAACGTGGTAAAATGCAGGCTATGTGTTTAAAGTACTTAAAAAGCAATATACTTTAAAGTGGAATCTAATCAACCTGTGGAATTTATTGCTGAGGGATATGGAGCCAAATAGTTCAAATGTCAGGGTAGGATTAAGCACTTGAATAGTAATAATACCTACAGTTAACTTATGAGGTTGAAATATTGTGAGGTTTATCAGTTCTTTTCCTTCTAGGCATAAGCTGCCAGCTGAGCTTGTGAAAGGATTTGTATCTGCTTCTGATTGCTCTTAGCCTTTTGTGGGATGCTTTCTCAGGGTGTGAGGCACCTGAATAAGTTGCTGCTGGAGGGTAGGATAGCAAATAGGAACGGTCAACAGTCTATTGTGGAGCAGAGCTCCCATGCTGATTTTGATCCCCCTAGTTGGCCTCCATGAGGGAGCAGAGGCAGATCGCAGCTAGAGGGCTGCCTTATATTAAATTTTGTTTGCAGCACATTGTCAATGGTGGTAAGCTGTTTAGCCTGCAGTCACTCCATGAATGTTTTCCATACAAAAAGACCCTTGTGATAAGGCATGTGTGTGCATCTTCTGTCATGTGAGTATTTTAATATGAATTACATCCAGTTGCCCTTTACTCTCTGGTCACATTTATCTGCACATTCTCTTCTTGCCTTTTTAGTAAAGAAAAACTAGGAATAGGAGGAGGAGGAAAAGACGGTTTGAACATTCCTGATTTTTTAGCTCTTTCTATAATGTCTCTTCACAGAGAGATTATACATATGCATGTTATGGCTAGAAGTAAATACACAGGCATTAAGTACAGCAGCAGGTGTTTGGCAGATTGTTCACCTCTGGAATATTTGCATGGCACTATTTAAACAATTAGCTGTTTGCCCTCAAGGACTATGGTCTATAAAATGAAACACGATGCAGCAAGGGTGCTTCTGACTGGAAATGGCACCAGTTGCAGGAAGTGCTTTTTTTTTTTTTTTTTTTTTTTTTTTTAAGTTACGACTCGTAACTTAAAGTTATGACTTTATTTTTAAAGTGTTTGTCTTCTCCTTTTAAACATCTGGTCATACCAAAGACGGACTTTGAATTTAGATGATTTAGTCTGCAAAACTATGTTTAGGCTTCAAGAGAGCAAGGAGACAGTGATACTAGTAAAGATGTTACACCAGAATACAGAATCACAACTGGCTTTCTTCAGGCAGAGATGTGGCATCTTAAGATAGGTCTCCAGGAGCATCAAACGACTGTTTATCTCACAGCATAAAAGAAGAAGAACATTCTGGTTGCTTTGAATGATTAATGTGTCCACCAACACTACTAAGAGCTCTAGCGGAACCCAAACAAAAACAAGCTAGGCTTTTCCTCCAACTGGCTTCAAACAGACAGTCAGGGTTAAGTGTACTGATCTCAAAGTCCAGGATGAAGGATTGGGGACATTTTATTCTGGTTATGAAAAAAAAAAGAGCTAGGAAAAAGGTCTAGAGACATGATGTAACAGTCAGAGTGGTGAAGCTTTCTAACTCTTTGAGGAACTTTCAAATCTAATTCAAATGCCTCTTTTATTATCAGATGTTTGCAAATCTCCCTGCTCTATCCATAGCTTTATCCTGGAAGAGGTCAAGTTCCTGGAGATACCATGAAATACGCTGTCTCTTTCCTGTTGATCTAGGTATCTACTGAAAGAACCTGAGTCCTGTCATATGCACTTGTAGTTTCTATGGTGGAGGTAGGTGGACACCAACTATCTGAATGACAACTTACAACTATGGAGAAAGGCAAATTTAATACATATATGTGTACTGACCTTGCCAATCCCTTAAAGTACTGGTGCACTGAGATGAGCTGAGGAACTGGAGAGAACTACTAAAGAACAGTAATTCTCATGTGTTAAAAATCCATGATAGGCTACCAGAATGCCTCAGTTGCCCTGCCAGCCCCATACAGTGCATCTACAGCCTCTGTTTCCTGATCCAAAAATTCAATCTAAACTGCCTAAGTGATGCTTGTCTCCTAAGCTGCTGACCAGATTTCCAGGATGGACATTGAGTCTGTGCTGTACCCCTCTTTCTAGTCTTGTCTCCAAGACTGCTCCAGTCTGAATTATACTGCTGGTAGCCTTGCAGGTTCTGACTTGTTAGCTTAACTTCCTGGATGGTCCACAGGCTTACATCGTAGGTAGCCCTGTAACCAGTTCTGTCTTCAGAGACTGTTGTGTTATGCAGTGAAATGGAATAAGCAAAGTGCATTTGACATTTTCCTGTAACTGTGGGGACATTTGACATTTTCCTGTAACCTGGCATAGTCAGACAGGAAAAGAGTGAGAATTGCACTGTGGTGATGTACTGCTTAGCATACTGTAAACTAATTTACTGGTTGTACACCACCCAATGGCATCTAATTTCATTGTTTTTATTCCTCTAGTTCAGACATGTAGCTAAACAATGTCCTGACTCTAGTTTTCTGCCAGAAGGGCAGTTTATAAACTGTTTTCAGACAATCTACAACCTCCGTCTTCCTTCCCATGAAACCTCCTGGGGATAAGCATGTGTGGGGGTGGTGGAAAGGGAGGGAGAAGAAGAAGGGTGAGGGGAGTAAATATTAATTGCCTTATTTGATGGAGAGGAGAGAGACTGTGATAGTAAATGACATGTTTAATGGCAGAGAGGAAATGCCTTCATCCCATGAGATTTAGCTCCTTATGTGCACCTTGGCTTCACCAGGTTCTAACTACCTTCTGCATTTGGCCAGATGAGAAGTCCACAAGTTGGGAGGATTTGTCACCCAGTGGATGTAAAATGCTTACAGGTGCTTCCTGCTGCCTCACTCCAACTCCAAATCTAAGTTAGGAGGTGGGAGAGCTATGAATAAATGATGTAGCTGTGTCTGGAAGTTCTCAGGTGGCAGATGATCCCTTAGAGATTGTCACAGTGAGTGTGGATAAGTGCAGTGAACTGAATCTGGAGCTGTGTGAGGGAGAAAGCTGGGTGGCTCTCGCAGGCTGCAATTTTCTCACCAGGAAAAAAGGACATATATGAATGCAAGTTGATGCAGAATAAAGACTTGTTGCAGGTTTTTGTTCATGGAATTTCCTACTATTTTATTTTTGTGTTATCCAAAATGGACTTTGAACCTTAACTTGAAATTAAATGTTCTTTGACATTTATTTGGAGACATGCTCGCAACATGGTATAAAAGCTCTGCAGGAAAGACTTGTGTCATGGAAGATCTTATGAAGTCAAAAAAAAAAAAAAAAATAAAAATAAAAGAGAAAAAGAGGCTTACTACATCTAGTAATGTTTAAAAACAGATTTCTGTCCTCTTTGCAGGAGAGAACTTTTTCTCTCAGCCATCAGGGCTTTTTCTCAGTTTTCTTCTTCATTCTATTTATATCCTACTCTAGTTTAATTTTTCTTGGCCATCAGACAAGTAAGCAACCCTTTTCTCTCCTGATCTCAAGGTGGAGTTTGTTTATATGTATACAAGATCTACCATTTCACAGCAGTGTGATTCCCCACAAAATACCCCATAGCCTCCACTCCTCAAATTCGTATAGCACTTTTTTTTTTTTTTTTCTCTGCAAGGTCAGAAACACATTTAGAATTTCTAGACAAAGCTTTTTTGTGTATATATGATTTTCCCTCCTCTCTCAAACATTCACTCCCTGAAAAAAAAAAAAAAAAAAAGAAAAAAGAGAGGAAAAAAAAGGAAGACAGGGCAGCTGGGAAATCTTAAAGAACAGATTACATTTCAAAACATTGCAATCTAAAAATAACAGTTCTTATTTCCCTCTCCCTTTTTCTGTCTTTCTCTCTTTCTTTCTGCTTTCTCCTTCTTCCCAATATATATATTTTTTTCTCTAAAGAAAAGCAGTACCCTGGAAATATATTAACTATGTAGCACTTCACTAGGTTTGTTTTTGCTTGCAATGAACAGTAATGCTTTTAAAAGTTGTGATTATAATGAAGAGCAAGCCTGATAATATTGTGACTTCTGTATAATTATATAATACTGTATATACATGCATACACAGGCATGTGTGGAAATAGGAGTAATAAGACTAGAATGAGTTGTGTACTCTTATGTCTCTTTCAGATTGTATCAGAACTTAGATAGTATTACAGATTTTGGATCAATTATTATATATTTTGGCTTTGTGGACTTTGAGCTTTCAAAGAACAATTTCAATTGGATTTTGTGGGTTTATCCTTTTTTTATGTAGAACCAAAGCTTTCATTTGTGCAAATTAGATTGGAGGGTTTGGGATTCTTTCTAAAAAAAAAATTCATTGGTGTTTTCAGAAGCAGAAAAGAATTTTGCACCTTTTTGAGTGCCACTCTGCTGCAGGTAAAGAATGTAACAGCTTGAGAGAGTACATCTAGAGCCAATAATAATTTGACTGACATGTCTTGGCACTGAAATGCCTATTAAAACTCACTCTGTCCTTCAAAGATGGAGATTTTACATCTCGACACTTGTTTCAGTTAAAAATTCGCTCTCTTTATAGATCCAAAAAATCTACATCAATACTTACTTTACAGTTTAGGCTGAAGGTAGATTCTATGAAGGAACTAGTATTCCTATTGATGATATAATAAATCCTTCAGCGTCATGACGTTTCCAAGCTATGGAAGTTTCCAAGGCCACTACGCACCAGAAATATATTTCCATATGTAGCACACTGTATTTTCCATACAGAATCTCAAACGTTCCTTGGAAAGCTGCAGAGAATAATAGATGATGATAACCTGGTAACAATTTTAGGAAAAAATGTATTTACTTTAGAAAATAAATTGGAAATACAACAATTTTCAATAGGTGTTAAATTCGGATTCTGAGTACAGTAAAAGTTCCTCATGGAGACAAATATAAGACATTGACATAATTTCAGTGACAAGTAAGGCAGATACACTTAGAAATTTTTGACAGCCTATGCTCTTGTTTCACAGAAAGACAAGGCTTTATGATGTGGTTATACAGAAAATATTTGATTTTACATAAGATATGTATGCTTTTAGAGCTAGCTCCAGAGTAAAATCACTGATATTCTTTCCATGGATTTGAGCAAGTTCCAGTAGGTGGGAGGTTAGATCTCCTACCTACACTGCCAGTAACCAGAAGAGATTTTTTAAAGAGCTGTTTATTACATGGTATGGTAGAAGAAAATTTTTCAATACAAGCCCCTGTCTCCTGCAGCTTCAAGTACTAGCACCCCTGGTTTGTGGTGCCTGTTGGAATCCACATAGATTTCAAGGTAGAATTTTTAATATGCTATTTGCTTGTTTTCTTCTTTGCATACAAAGCAATGGGAGCTTTCTATTAGCATTTAGCATACTGTATGTATGAGACCATGAAATCTGTTTGACACAGATTGCCATGTTGATTTCGTGCAGAAATAAGGAGGTTCTGTACATGTATAGGTAAATGTACATGCATAAATGCAGAGAGAGTCTTAAATACCAAGTACTCTGTCTTGTTGCTTTCGTTTTCTGCTCTGTGGCTATTGTTTAACAGCTCTGCATCAACAGCATCATTTTAGTGATGACTCTTAGGATTTCTACAAGTGTTTTCCAATCCACTATAATCATTCACAAATAAATCTATTCAAGCCGATTATCTGCACTACAGCTATTCTTTTTTCAGAGTCCAGAGAAAAGTAGAAATTAAGTATGAGACCTTGCTTTCCTGGATTGTACTGCAAACTTCTTGAAGCAGAGATGAAATCTTTGAAATCAGATCCTTCTTAATCTCCAGAAAATTGGTGTCTCCCTTACAGCTATGTAACAGCTTTTGTTCTTCTCCTTGCTGAGAAATTACATGTAATTATCTAGGCAAGTATGCATACCATCCAAATTGAGCAACTGAATTAACTGGCTAGATTACCTGTATCCCTGAACATTATGTGTAGACAGTTGGGTGATAGGTTTCTCCAGAGGCTGACACAGAGCAAGAAGCAATGTGATCATAACTGCCTGCAGCAGAACTTGATGGGGACTCGAGAGAAATTTGGTGCCTGGGATTACATAGCACTATGTCTACCACTGGTATCAAAATCTCATGTAAATAGGTGGTGGTGTTACATTCGATATGGAGCCTGCTGAAGTCTTTGCTTCTCGTAATGGGGGATGCTTGGGAGATGGCTAGAATCTGGATCATAGATAGTCTAACATGAAAAAGCACAGATATCACTCCTTGCATAAGAAACCTGGGTTTTCTGTAATCTCTCATTTTGTCAAAACCCATGTTTATGAAGCAGGAAAGAGCATTTTTTCCCCCACTGCAGCCTAAAGAAGCAGGGGCAGGCAAATGCAAGCGACCTCATTGCTCTGTGATTTACGGTGTTGTAGAACATATGCATAAAGCACAGTGAAGCAGTCCTTGTGATTTCCATCAGTTTGATTCATCTTTCATGTAAATTCAGTTCTAGCTGTATTCTGGAGTTTCTGCTTGATTACGTCATGGTCAAAAACAATTTTTTTTTCCTAGAGCAATAATAATAACTTTTGAAATTCATTGCATATAAACAAGCCTCCCTGGAGGAAAATATTATCTTCCCTTTCCTCTCCATCACACAATATAATAAAGATTTATAAACAAATGTGCTGATTTACTTGGGTTAGAAATCTTATTCATTAATGAGACTCCATCTTAGATGTATAGTTGTTTAAAATACTTCTTCAAATGAACAAAAAGTTCATTTATATAAGGAAAGGTGGAGATATAACAAAATTTTGGTTGAATTACGAAAAGAGAAGTTTTAACATGACACAGATAGATAAATCTGACTATTTGTTTCAAAGGAGGCAGGCCATATTCCTCTCGGAACAATGCGAGCTTCAGCCTATTCCCGCCTTAAAGGTCTGTGGGCTCACCACTGGTCCAGTTCAGTCATTCCACAACGCAGGACATTCAAGTGTCCTTTGGCAATTTAATGAAGTAGGTGGAAGAGAGAACATATATGTTCTCTCACACAGAAAACGTGTTAAAACCTGCTAGTATAATGCTACTGAATTTGTAGTAAGAACTATTTTTTTTCATCCAAGATTCTACTGTTCCACTGATATAATGGGAACTGTCTCTGAGGTTTGATCAATGTGCATGAGAACCAAACTTAATCTTCGAGATGTGTGAAATTTAAGAAAAACCCAAGTACTCTATATTCTTGTTACCACATTTAACTTCATAATAAAGAGAATAGTAATCTTGTAATTCTGCAGTCACAGTGCTGTGAGAACATCTCCCTCACTTCAAGCATGAAAAGCTGGGCTTATTTGTGTGTAGTTGGACACAGTATGGATTACCATACTTGAACTAGTCACACTGGGCTCCTTTTAAGAGATATAAGAAAGCTAATATTAGTAGCCTCTAGACCATGATCTATCCTATCCTAAGACAGACAATTAGGTCTCTAAAAGTGCCACTTCAAGCTTGGAGGCACTCATTTGGCTCCAGAATGAAGCCTACTGTGTAAACATTGAAAGGGGAGATGAACCCACCCTTAATGACCCCAATGAACAACAATTACAAAATTCAATTTCTGTGTCTGCCCCTAATAGAGAGCATATATACAGGCAAAAATAGAGTTGGTTGTATTTCTGGGACAGCTGAGGCTGATGATTAGATTTCTTCTATAAAAGAGATGATTCATCTACAATTTGTTTTTAGATTGTCTAGATTATGTGTATCTAAAATCTTTGCGGGATTTAACTCTGCATTTCAACTGTGAACAGGAAAGAGTAGCTATGTAAAGTATATGAAAAATTAAAAAGGAAACCAAAAGGTGTCTCTGGCTCTATGGAACAGAGACAGATGCCCTGACAAGACAGGCAACATGTCAATATTCTCATCATCCCAACCTCAGAGAAATACTTGATGGCGGTAAGCTCATTTTCAGTGTGAGTGATCTATTTTCTAATGAAACTGTAGGAATATTCAGGTGGCATTTCTAGCACTGCTGCTGAAATTGAAATAGCTGCATAGAGGGCCTGCTGGGATTACTCTAGCTACCTGAGAAAAAGAGAGAAAGAGGGAAAAAGAAGGAAATTTTTCTGGTAGAAACTTCCTCAGAAATCCAAATTATAGGATCAGAAATCCATTCTAACACTCAGCAAATGACAGCTAGCATTCAGACATCTATTTTTGGATAAACACCTGTTGTTATTCAGATATGAACCATATCCTAGGTGCTGAGCTCTTATTATTATTTCCATGGTTTCAAAAAAATCTCCTTTTTCTCAGTAGCATATGTTAGAGACTCGTGCACATCTCTCCACTGTCTCTCTAGAGACATACCTCTCTTTAGGAAAAAAAAAAAAGAAAAAAGAAAAAACACTGAACCTTCTTTTTTCTACAGTAAAAGACCTTTGTCCCAAACCACACATGTAGATTTTAAACAGAAAATAATATGAAAGCACAGTGCTTCCTTTATAGCAGACCTTATGTGCCTTATGCAGCTTTCTGAGTTCCTGTGTCCATGGATTTATGATGTGCTCTACACTTTCCACATTTTCAGTGTTGTTTTCCCACATTTGAAGGAGAAATGATCAAGAGATTTGTGCTGGAGTGAAATTTATTCTGTCTTAAGCTGTGTAAAGGTTCCAAATTCACCACAGCATGGAAAATAGAAATGCTGTAAGCATCTTGGGCCCTTCCCAGGCATGTAGACACCATGCCTTCTGTAGAAATGAACATTGCATTCTTGTAATTGCTGTTCTTGTCAGAACTGTTTTTGATTCTAAAATCAGGTAAATATGAACTGAGCGTATGTTAAAATGCCCAGGGAATCATTTCTGCCTAGTAAAATAGCCCCCAACCGAATGAAAAGTTGCAATCTTCTTCTGGGTTGGGAGGGTGGTTGGACTTTCTGAGCACTTAGGGTGAACTGCTGAGATGGACCAGAACTCCAAGGGGATCCTTTATGTTGCGGGAGGAGTGTTTTTCTTAACTACTTAGAAAACATTTGAGGATTTTGGTTAATGTTCAGTTTCAGTGGTTTCATTAGGCACAGAAGAAACTCGAGAATGCTGAACTTGCCCTCCAGATCTGTGGATACTCTGGTAAGGCTCCATATTGTAAGCCCTCTGTTCCACAGTAATTCCTCATAGTGTTATTGCCAGACTGGCCTCTGTACTGCTTAGAAAAGAGTCATCTCTCTGCCTCCTAGGTAACTTTGAGTATTAATCTGAAATATTGGTCATTGTAGACATGGTCCAGTAATGCATGCTGAGGAATACTCGATTTCCTCCAAAATGCCTCTGTGGTTTGCCAACAGCCCTTTTCATGAATGAAACAGGAACAAAAGAAAACAAAACAGGTACAAGTAAAGAACAATTTTATTCTTACTCCAAGATTAACAAAACAGACAGAGACTAAAAGGAAACCACACTTACAAGCTCTTTCCTTTGATCAACTATTGAGAAGCTAACAAACTCTCAAAATATTTGTGTAGTTGGAATCAATTCCTATTTAAGATTCCTGGGTATTACATATACAGAAATGAATCAAGACTTGGTGAGGAGCTTCCTATATATCTGTGTCAAGCAGTTCCAGCTTTGAAGGACTTTTGTAATTCATAATTTAATTAGGATGCCGATTTTAACAGCACTATTAAAAGATTATTGACTTTTTTGTCTAATTTTAGATGAGTTTGGCATGGCTAGGTGGATCTATTTTCTGATCGGAGAAACACATAACTTGCTAATGTCTATAGTAGTGCTTAATGAGTTACAGATCTATTTATATTTATAAAGAAAATTTCCTGCCTAGAGTTGTTGAACGTATCCTACTGTTTGGACATTTGTACAAGTATGTACAGAGACCAATAATTTAAAGAGACACATACATCGATGATACTTGGTTACCTTCTCTGTTCATATAATTTGTTCAGCTCATTATTATCTCTGTAATTTGGACTGAACGTGGCAGTAATCAATCCAATATGAGTTGACAGCTAGTCTGGGGAATAAATATGCCTTATTTGGCTTGAAAGGATTTTGAGATTTACAGCCTAATATTTTTCCATTCCATTCCTTTTCTGTTTTGTTAGTCCATAGGCATTCTTAGACGATAGCCACTGGCAGCTGCAGTAAAAAGCATTCATTCTAATAGAGGCTAGGCAGATTGTGGGCAATTGCTAGGTAAGTGTCTCTTTGGCTACATACTCAATGAACAGAGTTGAAGTCATCTTAATCTATTCTCCTGTCAGGAGAGGAATGAAGGATATAGTGGTTGCGTGAGTATAATGGAGACTGATTATATTAATTATTCATTTTATATTATTTTTATTCTAATATGTTAAAACTAATAAAATATTCAGATAAGGAAAAAAATATTCCAGATATTGTTTTAAGTTAAGTCTGCTTGTGATCATGCAAACTGATAATAATTTCTTACTGTATATCACTGAGCTCTAAAGTTTTTATAAAACATAAAGATTCAGGGAGGATTAACCCAAGGTCTGCTATACCCCACTTACTCACTGGGCTTCTGAATTTTACCTTATGGAAGAGCTCATAATGTCTAAGAGAAAAGTCATGGTTCTATTAACCTAGATTGCTTTGATCCTTGCTAAATACCTGACTGTGCCAGCCATGCTAGAATTGTCAGTCAATTTAGGTTCTGCTCTGATGCTTTCAAATTGAACAGAAATATATTCATCTATCCTGATTTTTTGCTTCCAAAGCTAGCACAAGATGCAGAGACAGCATGTTTGGCTCTGTCAGGAAGGGTGTTAGTGCTTTGTTTGGTCTGAAACTCTCACCTAGCCAATAAATAATCATCATGGCAGACTCTGAAAGGAACTTTTTCAAGGAACTTTCTTTCTTGAAAGAAAGATGATGCTGGTGATCAGTTAAGGGAGGATAATCATGCCTCAGAAACCAACATGGTTCTACCATAGCTACCCCTCTCCACAGAAAAAAATAATAATATGAAGAGTAACACTGGAGAAGGAAATAAGTAATGCAATGCTATGAGCACAAAAACAGCACAAAAGAAACCCAGAGAAAACAGAATGGTAACAAAATGTGCTGAGATCTCAGTATAAGAAAAAGAGACCTTAGGACAACTCAGGAAGGTAAGATAAACAGGAAAATCAAAATGGTTCATTACAGTTAAATTAGTAGTTATTCTGGTATCTTGCAGTAGATGGCACTGTGGAATTCCCATGGGCCACTATGGTTTGTGAGACAAGCAGGAGCAATTTTAAAATCTGTCTTTTACTCTTCAAGAGATGTGACCAAGGACATTAAGAGTGAAAAACTAACCTAATTCAATAAAACTAACCTAATTCAATAAAACTTCCCCAAATGGATAAATAAAAACTATGCAGTTAAACTAAATAATCATCATCATCATCATTTAAAGGGGATTAGCAGAAACTTAATAGAAATCAGGGTTTTCTCATCTATTATAGGTCTCAGTGGTTTTTATGTAGTGTTGAAAATGAATGTATGATCATTCAGATTAAAACTTGAGACACCAACAGAAATTGTCTGTCTTTTGAAACATAAGAAAAGAGAAGTGGCAGAAAATCCTGGAGAACCTTCCAGTCATAGGGAACTTACTCCCTGTACAAATTGTATGGACTAAAATGATGGTCTTTCCTTGGA
>NW_028288765.1:0-57048 GCF_059628265.1 Tinamus guttatus | reverse complement strand
AAGCGGAGAGCCCCGTTTGGAGTGAGGCTGCAAAGGGCATGCCAAAGGAAGTGTTTTGCTGTGCCAAGACTCGTGCTGCGCACGCTTTGTGCTTGGAGTGAGAAACAGGTTCCTTGGTGTTTTCTGCGAAACGCTTTAGCAGGCCGTTGGTGCTAGTATGGAGTCAGGGGATGGATGAAGCGGAGAGCCCCGTTTGGAGTGAGGCTGCAAAGGGCATGCCAAAGGAAGTGTTTTGCTGTGCCAAGACTCGTGCTGCGCACGCTTTGTGCTTGGAGTGAGAAGCAGGTTCCTTGGTGTTTTCTGCGAAACGCTTTAGCAGGCCGTTGGTGCTAGTATGGAGTCAGGGGATGGATGAAGCGGAGAGCCCCGTTTGGAGTGAGGCTGCAAAGGGCATGCCAAAGGAAGTGTTTTGCTGTGCCAAGACTCGTGCTGCGGCACGCTTTGTGGTAGTAGTGAGAAACAGCTTCCTTGTGTTTTCTGCGAAACGCTTTAGCAGCCCGTTGGTGCTAGTATGGAGTCAGGGGATGGATGAAGCGGAGAGCCCCGTTTGGAGTGAGGCTGCAAAGGGCATGCCAAAGGAAGTTGTTTTGCTGTGCCAAGACTCGTGCTGCGCACGCTTTGTGCTTGGAGTGACAAACAGGTTCCTTGGTGTTTTCTGCGAAACGCTTTAGCAGTCTGTTGGTGCTAGTATGGAGTCAGGGGATGGATGAAGCGGAGAGCCCCGTTTGGAGTGAGGCTGCAAAGGGCATGCCAAAGGAAGTGTTTTGCTGTGCCAAGACTCGTGCTGCGCACTTTTGGTGCTTGGAGTGAGAAACAGGTTCCTTGGTGTTTTCTGCGAAACGCTTTAGCAGGCCGTTGGTGCTAGTATGGAGTCAGGGGATGGATGAAGCGGAGAGCCCATTTGGAGTGAGGCTGCAAAGGCATGCCAAAGGAAGTGTTTTGCTGTGCCAAGACTCGTGCTGCGCACAGCTTTGTGCTTGGAGTGAGAAACAGGTTCCTTGGTGTTTTCTGCGAAACGCTTTAGCAGCCCGTTGGTGCTAGTATGGAGTCAGGGGATGGATGAAGCGGAGAGCCCCGTTTGGAGTGAGGCTGCAAAGGGCATGCCAAAGGAAGTGTTCTGCTGTGCCAAGACTCGTGCTGCGCACGCTTTGTGCTTGGAGTGAGAAACAGGTTCCTTGGTGTTTTCTGCGAAACGCTTTAGCAGCCCGTTGGTGCTAGTATGGAGTCAGGGGATGGATGAAGCGGAGAGCCCCGTTTGGAGTGAGGGCTGCAAAGGGCATGCCAAAGGAAGTGTTCTGCTGTGCCAAGACTCGTGCTGCGCACAGCTTTGTGCTTGGAGTGAGAAACAGGTTCCTTGGTGTTTTCTGCGAAACGCTTTAGCAGCCCGTTGGTGCTAGTATGGAGTCAGGGGATGGATGAAGCGGAGAGCCCCGTTTGGAGTGAGGCTGCAAAGGGCATGCCAAAGGAAGTGTTTTGCTGTGCCAAGACTCGTGCTGCGCACGCTTTGTGCTTGGAGTGAGAAACAGGTTCCTTGGTGTTTTCTGCGAAACGCTTTAGCAGCCCGTTGGTGCTAGTATGGAGTCAGGGGATGGATGAAGCGGAGAGCCCCGTTTGGAGTGAGGCTGCAAAGGGCATGCCAAAGGAAGTGTTTTGCTGTGCCAAGACTCGTGCTGCGCACGCTTTGTGCTTGGAGTGAGAAACAGGTTCCTTGGTGTTTTCTGCGAAACGCTTTAGCAGCCCGTTGGTGCTAGTATGGAGTCAGGGGATGGATGAAGCGGAGAGCCCCGTTTGGAGTGAGGCAGCAAAGGGCATGCCAAAGGAAGTGTTTTGCTGTGCCAAGACTCATGCTGCGCACGCTTTGTGCTTGGAGTGAGAAACAGGTTCCTTGGTGTTTTCTGCGAAACGCTTTAGCAGCCCGTTGGTGCTAGTATGGAGTCAGGGGATAGGATGAAGCGGAGAGCCCCGTTTGGAGTGAGGCTGCAAAGGGCATGCCAAAGGAAGTGTTCTGCTGTGCCAAGACTCGTGCTGCGCACGCTTTGTGCTTGGAGTGAGAAACAGGTTCCTTGGTGTTTTCTGCGAAACGCTTTAGCAGCCCGTTGGTGCTAGTATGGAGTCAGGGGATGGATGAAGCGGAGAGCCCCGTTTGGAGTGAGGCTGCAAAGGGCATGCCAAGGAAGTGTTCTGCTGTGCCAAGACTCGTGCTGCGCACGCTTTGTGCTTGGAGTGAGAAACAGGTTCCTTGGTGTTTTCTGCGAAACGCTTTAGCAGCCCGTTGGTGCTAGTATGGAGTCAGGGGATGGATGAAGCGGAGAGCCCCGTTTGGAGTGAGGCTGCAAAGGGCATGCCAAAGGAAGTGTTTTGCTGTGCCAAGACTCGTGCTGCGCACGCTTTGTGCTTGGAGTGAGAAACAGGTTCCTTGGTGTTTTCTGCGAAACGCTTTAGCAGCCCGTTGGTGCTAGTATGGAGTCACGGGATGGATGAAGCGGAGAGCCCCATTTGGAGTGAGGCTGCAAAGGGCATGCCAAAGGAAGTGTTCTGCTGTGCCAAGACTCGTGCTGCGCACGCTTTGTGCTTGGAGTGAGAAACAGGTTCCTTGGTGTTTCTGCGAAACGCTTTAGCAGCCCGTTGGTGCTAGTATGGAGTCAGGGGATGGATGAAGCGGAGAGCCCCGTTTGGAGTGAGGCTGCAAAGGGCATGCCAAAGGAAGTGTTTGCTGTGCCAAGACTCGTGCTGCGCACGCTTTGTGCTTGGAGTGAGAAACAGGTTCCTTGGTGTTTTCTGCGAAACGCTTTAGCAGCCCGTGGTGCTAGTATGGAGTCAGGGGATGGATGAAGCGGAGAGCCCCGTTTGGAGTGAGGCTGCAAAGGGCATGCCAAAGGAAGTGTTCTGCTGTGCCAAGACTCGTGCTGCGCACGCTTTGTGCTTGGAGTGAGAAACAGGTTCCTCGGTGTTTTCTGCGAAACGCTTTAGCAGCCCGTTGGTGCTAGTATGGAGTCAGGGGATGGATGAAGCGGAGAGCCCCGTTTGGAGTGAGGCTGCAAAGGGCATGCCAAAGGAAGTGTTTTGCTGTGCCAAGACTCGTGCTGCGCACGCTTTGTGCTTGGAGTGAGAAACAGGTTCCTTGGTGTTTTCTGCGAAACGCTTTAGCAGCCCGTTGGTGCTAGTATGGAGTCAGGGGATGGATGAAGCGGAGAGCCCCATTTGGAGTGAGGCTGCAAAGGGCATGCCAAAGGAAGTGTTTTGCTGTGCCAAGACTCATGCTGCGCACGCTTTGTGGTTGGAGTGAGAAACAGGTTCCTTGGTGTTTTCTGCGAAACGCTTTAGCAGCCCGTTGGTGCTAGTATGGAGTCAGGGGATGGATGAAGCGGAGGGCCCCGTTTGGAGTGAGGCTGCAAAGGGCATGCCAAGGGAAGTGTTTTGCTGTGCCAAGACTCGTGCTGCGCACGCTTTGTGCTTGGAGTGAGAAACAGGTTCCTTGGTGTTTTCTGCGAAACGCTTTAGCAGCCCATTGGTGCTAGTATGGAGTCAGGGGATGGATGAAGCGGAGAGCCCCATTTGGAGTGAGGCTGCAAAGGGCATGCCAAAGGAAGTGTTTTGCTGTGCCAAGACTCGTGCTGCGCACGCTTTGTGCTTGGAGTGAGAAACAGGTTCCTTGGTGTTTTCTGCGAAACGCTTTAGCAGCCCGTTGGTGCTAGTATGGAGTCAGGGGATGGATGAAGCGGAGAGCCCCGTTTGGAGTGAGGCTGCAAAGGGCATGCCAAAGGAAGTGTTCTGCTGTGCCAAGACTCCTGCTGCGCACCGCTTTGTGCTTGGAGTGAGAAACAGGTTCCTTGGTGTTTTCTGCGAAACGCTTTAGCAGCCCGATTGGTGCTAGTATGGAGTCAGGGGATGGATGAAGCGGAGAGCCCCGTTTGGAGTGAGGCTGCAAAGGGCATGCCAAAGGAAGTGTTTTGCTGTGCCAAGACTCGTGCTGCGCACCGCTTTGTGCTTGGAGTGAGAAACAGGTTCCTTGTGTGTTTTCTGCGAAACGCTTTAGCAGCCCGTTGGTGCTAGTATGGAGTCAGGGATGGATGAAGCGGAGAGCCCCATTTGGAGTGAGGCTGCAAAGGGCATGCCAAAGGAAGTGTTTTGCTGTGCCAAGACTCATGCTGCGCACGCTTTGTGGTTGGAGTGAGAAACAGGTTCCTTGGTGTTTTCTGCGAAACGCTTTAGCAGCCCGTTGGTGCTAGTATGGAGTCAGGGGATGGATGAAGCGGAGGCCCCGTTTGGAGTCGAGGCTGCAAAGGGCATGCCAAGGGACGTGTTTTGCTGTGCCAAGACTCGTGCTGCGCACGCTTTGTGCTTGGAGTGAGAAACAGGTTCCTTGGTGTTTTCTGCGAAACGCTTTAGCAGCCCGTTGGTGCTAGTATGGGAGTCAGGGGATGATGAAGCGGAGAGCCCCATTTGGAGTGAGGCTGCCAAAGGGCATGCCAAAGGAAGTGTTTTGCTGTGCCAAGACTCGTGCTGCGCACGCTTTGTGCTTGGAGTGAGAAACAGGTTCCTTGTGTTTTCTGCGAAACGCTTTAGCAGCCCGTTGGTGCTAGTATGGAGTCAGGGGATGGATGAAGCGGAGAGCCCCGTTTGGAGTGAGGCTGCAAAGGGCATGCCAAAGGAAGTGTTTTGCTGTGCCAAGACTCGTGCTGCGCACGCTTTGTGCTTGGAGTGAGAAACAGGTTCCTTGGTGTTTTCTGCGAAACGCTTTAGCAGCCCGTTGGTGCTAGTATGGGAGTCAGGGGATGGATGAAGCGGAGGGCCCCGTTTGGAGTGAGGCTGCAAAGGGCATGCCAAAGGAAGTGTTTTGCTGTGCCAAGACTCGTGCTGCGCACGCTTTGTGCTTGGAGTGAGAAACAGGTTCCTTGGTGTTTTCTGCGAAACGCTTTAGCAGCCCGTTGGTGCTAGTATGGAGTCACGGGATGGATGAAGCGGAGAGCCCCGTTTGGAGTGAGGCTGCAAAGGGCATGCCAAAGGAAGTGTTCTGCTGTGCCAAGACTCGTGCTGCGCACGCTTTGTGCTTGGAGTGAGAAACAGGTTCCTTGGTGTTTTCTGCGAAACGCTTTAGCAGCCCATTGGTGCTAGTATGGAGTCAGGGGATGGATGAAGCGGAGAGCCCCGTTTGGAGTGAGGCTGCAAAGGGCATGCCAAGGAAGTGTTCTGCTGTGCCAAGACTCGTGCTGCGCACGCTTTGTGCTTGGAGTGAGAAACAGGTTCCTTGGTGTTTTCTGCGAAACGCTTTAGCAGCCCGTTGGTGCTAGTATGGAGTCAGGGGATGGATGAAGCGGAGAGCCCCGTTTGGAGTGAGGCTGCAAAGGGCATGCCAAAGGAAGTGTTTTGCTGTGCCAAGACTCGTGCTGCGCACGCTTTGTGTTGGAGTGAGAAAACAGGTTCCTTGGTGTTTTCTGCGAAACGCTTTAGCAGCCCGTTGGTGCTAGTATGGAGTCAGGGGATGGATGAAGCGGAGAGCCCCGTTTGGAGTGAGGCTGCAAAGGGCATGCCAAGGAAGTGTTCTGCTGTGCCAAGACTCGTGCTGCGCACGCTTTGTGCTTGGAGTGAGAAACAGGTTCCTTGGTGTTTTCTGCGAAACGCTTTAGCAGCCCGTTGGTGCTAGTATGGAGTCAGGGGATGGATGAAGCGGAGAGCCCCGTTTGGAGTGAGGCTGCAAAGGGCATGCCAAAGGAAGTGTTCTGCTGTGCCAAGACTCGTGCTGCGCACGCTTTGTGCTTGGAGTGAGAAACAGGTTCCTTGGTGTTTTCTGCGAAACGCTTTAGCAGCCGTTGGTGCTAGTATGGAGTCAGGGGATGGATGAAGCGGAGAGCCCCGTTTGGAGTGAGGCTGCAAAGGGCATGCCAAAGGAAGTGTTTTGCTGTGCCAAGACTCGTGCTGCGCACGCTTTGTGCTTGGAGTGAGAAACAGGTTCCTTGGTGTTTTCTGCGAAACGCTTTAGCAGCCCGTTGGTGCTAGTATGGAGTCACGGGATGGATGAAGCGGAGGCCCCGTTTGGAGTGAGGCTGCAAAGGGCATGCCAAAGGAAGTGTTTTGCTGTGCCAAGACTCGTGCTGCGCACGCTTTGTGCTTGGAGTGAGAAACAGGTTCCTTGGTGTTTTCTGCGAAACGCTTTAGCAGCCCGTTGGTGCTAGTATGGAGTCAGGGATGGATGAAGCGAGAGCCCGTTTGGAGTGAGGCTGCAAAGGGCATGCCAAAGGAAGTGTTTTGCTGTGCCAAGACTCGTGCTGCGCACGCTTTGTGCTTGGAGTGAGAAACAGTTCCTTGGTGTTTTCTGCGAAACGCTTTAGCAGCCCGTTGGTGCTAGTATGGAGTCAGGGGATGGATGAAGCGGAGAGCCCCAGTTTGGAGTGAGGCTGCAAAGGGCATGCCAAAGGAAGTGTTTTGCTGTGCCAAGACTCGTGCTGCGCACGCTTTGTGCTTGGAGTGAGAAACAGGTTCCTTGGTGTTTTCTGCGAAACGCTTTAGCAGCCCGTTGGTGCTAGTATGGAGTCAGGGGATGGATGAAGCGGAGAGCCCCGTTGGAGTGAGGCTGCAAAGGGCATGCCAAAGGAAGTGTTTTGCTGTGCCAAGACTCGTGTTGCGCACGCTTTGTGCTTGGAGTGAGAAACAGGTTCCTTGGTGTTTTCTGCGAAACGCTTTAGCAGCCCGTTGGTGCTAGTATGGAGTCAGGGGATGGATGAAGCGGAGAGGCCCCGTTTGGAGTGAGGCTGCAAAGGGCATGCCAAAGGAAGTGTTTCTGCTGTGCCAAGACTCGTGCTTGCGCACGCTTTGTGCTTGAGTGAGAAACAGGTTCCTTGGTGTTTTCTGCGAAACGCTTTAGCAGCCCATTGGTGCTAGTATGGAGTCAGGGGATGGATGAAGCGGAGAGCCCCGTTTGGAGTGAGGCTGCAAAGGGCATGCCAAGGGAAGTGTTCTGCTGTGCCAAGACTCGTGCTGCGCACGCTTTGTGCTTGGAGTGAGAAACAGGTTCCTTGGTGTTTTCTGCGAAACGCTTTAGCAGCCCGTTGGTGCTAGTATGGAGTCAGGGGATGGATGAAGCGGAGAGCCCCGTTTGGAGTGAGGCTGCAAAGGGCATGCCAAAGGAAGTGTTTTGCTGTGCCAAGACTCGTGCTGCGCACGCTTTGTGCTTGGAGTGAGAAACAGGTTCCTTGGTGTTTTCTGCGAAACGCTTTAGCAGCCCGTTGGTGCTAGTATGGAGTCAGGGGATGGATGAAGCGGAGAGCCCCGTTTGGAGTGAGGCTGCAAAGGGCATGCCAAGGAAGTGTTCTGCTGTGCCAAGACTCGTGCTGCGCACGCTTTGTGCTTGGAGTGAGAAACAGGTTCCTTGGTGTTTTTCTGCGAAACGCTTTAGCAGCCCGTTGGTGCTAGTATGGAGTCAGGGGATGGATGAAGCGGAGAGCCCCGATTTGGAGTGAGGCTGCAAAGGGCATGCCAAAGGAAGTGTTTTGCTGTGCCAAGACTCGTGCTGCGCACGCTTTGTGCTTGGAGTGAGAAACAGGTTCCTTGGTGTTTTCTGCGAAACGCTTTAGCAGCCCGTTGGTGCTAGTATGGAGTCAGGGGATGGATGAAGCGGAGAGCCCCGTTTGGAGTGAGGCTGCAAAGGGCATGCCAAAGGAAGTGTTTTGCTGTGCCAAGACTCGTGCTGCGCACGCTTTGTGCTTGGAGTGAGAAACAGGTTCCTTGGTGTTTTCTGCGAAACGCTTTAGCAGCCCGTTGGTGCTAGTATGGAGTCAGGGGATGGATGAAGCGGAGAGCCCCAGTTTGGAGTGAGGCTGCAAAGGGCATGCCAAAGGAAGTGTTTTGCTGTGCCAAGACTCGTGCTGCGCACGGCTTTGTGCTTGGAGTGAGAAACAGGTTCCTTGGTGTTTTCTGCGAAACGCTTTAGCAGCCCGTTGGTGCTAGTATGGAGTCAGGGGATGGATGAAGCGGAGAGCCCCGTTTGGAGTGAGGCTGCAAAGGGCATGCCAAAGGAAGTGTTTTGCTGTGCCAAGACTCGTGCTGCGCACGCTTTGTGCTTGGAGTGAGAAACAGGTTCCTTGGTGTTTTCTGCGAAACGCTTTAGCAGCCCGTTGGTGCTAGTATGGAGTCAGGGGATGGATGAAGCGGAGAGCCCCGTTTGGAGTGAGGCTGCAAAGGGCATGCCAAAGGAAGTGTTTTGCTGTGCCAAGACTCGTGTTGCGCACGCTTTGTGCTTGGAGTGAGAAACAGGTTCCTTGGGTGTTTTCTGCGAAACGCTTTAGCAGCCCGTTGGTGCTAGTATGGAGTCAGGGGATGGATGAAGCGGAGCCCCGTTTGGAGTGAGGCTGCAAAGGGCATGCCAAGGGAAGTGTTCTGCTGTGCCAAGACTCGTGCTGCGCACGCTTTGTGCTTGGAGTGAGAAACAGGTTCCTTGGTGTTTTCTGCGAAACGCTTTAGCAGCCGTTGGTGCTAGTATGGAGTCAGGGGATGGATGAAGCGGAGAGCCCCGTTTGGAGTGAGGCTGCAAAGGGCATGCCAAAGGAAGTGTTTTGCTGTGCCAAGACTCGTGCTGCGCACGCTTTGTGCTTGGAGTGAGAAACAGGTTCCTTGGTGTTTTCTGCGAAACGCTTTAGCAGCCCGTTGGTGCTAGTATGGAGTCAGGGGATGGATGAAGCGGAGAGCCCCGTTTGGAGTGAGGCTGCAAAGGGCATGCCAAAGGAAGTGTTTTGCTGTGCCAAGACTCGTGCTGCGCACGCTTTGTGCTTGGAGTGAGAAACAGGTTCCTTGGTGTTTTCTGCGAAACGCTTTAGCAGCCCGTTGGTGCTAGTATGGAGTCAGGGGATGGATGAAGCGGAGAGCCCCGTTTGGAGTGAGGCTGCAAAGGGCATGCCAAAGGAAGTGTTTTGCTGTGCCAAGACTCGTGCTGCGCACGCTTTGTGCTTGGAGTGAGAAACAGGTTTCCTTGGTGTTTTCTGCGAAACGCTTTAGCAGCCCGTTGGTGCTAGTATGGAGTCAGGGGATGGATGAAGCGGAGAGCCCCGTTTGGAGTGAGGCTGCAAAGGGCATGCCAAAGGAAGTGTTTTGCTGTGCCAAGACTCGTGCTGCGCACGCTTTGTGCTTGGAGTGAGAAACAGGTTCCTTGGTGTTTTCTGCGAAACGCTTTAGCAGCCCGTTGGTGCTAGTATGGAGTCAGGGGATGGATGAAGCGGAGAGCCCCGTTTGGAGTGAGGCTGCAAAGGGCATGCAAAGGAAGTGTTTTGCTGTGCCAAGACTCGTGCTGCGCACGCTTTGTGCTTGGAGTGAGAAACAGGTTCCTTGGTGTTTTCTGCGAAACGCTTTAGCAGCCCCGTTGGTGCTAGTATGAGTCACGGGATGGATGAAGCGGAGAGCCCCGTTTGGAGTGAGGCTGCAAAGGGCATGCCAAAGGAAGTGTTCTGCTGTGCCAAGACTCGTGCTGCGCACGCTTTGTGCTTGGAGTGAGAAACAGGTTCCTTGGTGTTTTCTGCGAAACGCTTTAGCAGCCCAGTTGGTGCTAGTATGGAGTCAGGGGATGGATGAAGCGGAGAGCCCCGTTTGGAGTGAGGCTGCAAAGGGCATGCCAAAGGAAGTGTTCTGCTGTGCCAAGACTCGTGCTGCGCACGCTTTGTGCTTGGAGTGAGAAACAGGTTCCTTGGTGTTTTCTGCGAAACGCTTTAGCAGCCCGTTGGTGCTAGTATGGAGTCAGGGGATGGATGAAGCGGAGAGCCCCGTTTGGAGTGAGGCTGCAAAGGGCATGCCAAAGGAAGTGTTCTGCTGTGCCAAGACTCGTGCTGCGCACGCTTTGTGCTTGGAGTGAGAAACAGGTTCCTTGGTGTTTTCTGCGAAACGCTTTAGCAGCCCGTTGGTGCTAGTATGGAGTCAGGGGATGGATGAAGCGGAGAGCCCCGTTTGGAGTGAGGCTGCAAAGGGCATGCCAAAGGAAGTGTTTTGCTGTGCCAAGACTCGTGCTGCGCACGCTTTGTGCTTGGAGTGAGAAACAGGTTCCTTGGTGTTTTCTGCGAAACGCTTTAGCAGCCCGTTGGTGCTAGTATGGAGTCAGGGGATGGATGAAGCGGAGAGCCCCGTTTGGAGTGAGGCTGCAAAGGGCATGCCAAAGGAAGTGTTTTGCTGTGCCAAGACTCGTGCTGCGCACGCTTTGTGCTTGGAGTGAGAAACAGGTTCCTTGGTGTTTTCTGCGAAACGCTTTAGCAGCCCGTTGGTGCTAGTATGGAGTCAGGGGATGGATGAAGCGGAGAGCCCCGTTTGGAGTGAGGCTGCAAAGGGCATGCCAAAGGAAGTGTTTTGCTGTGCCAAGACTCGTGCTGCGCACGCTTTGTGCTTGGAGTGAGAAACAGGTTCCTTGGTGTTTTCTGCGAAACGCTTTAGCAGCCCGTTGGTGCTAGTATGGAGTCAGGGGATGGATGAAGCGGAGAGCCCGTTTGGAGTGAGGCTGCAAAGGGCATGCCAAAGGAAGTGTTTTGCTGTGCCAAGACTCGTGCTGCGCACAGCTTTGTGCTTGGAGTGAGAAACAGGTTCCTTGGTGTTTTCTGCGAAACGTTTAGCAGCCCGTTGGTGCTAGTATGGAGTCAGGGGATGGATGAAGCGGAGAGCCCCGTTTGGAGTGAGGCTGCAAAGGGCATGCCAAAGGAAGTGTTCTGCTGTGCCAAGACTCGTGCTGCGCACGCTTTGTGCTTGGAGTGAGAAACAGGTTCCTTGGTGTTTTCTGCGAAACGCTTTAGCAGCCCGTTGGTGCTAGTATGGAGTCAGGGGATGGATGAAGCGGAGAGCCCCGTTTGGAGTGAGGCTGCAAAGGGCATGCCAAAGGAAGTGTTCTGCTGTGCCAAGACTCGTGCTGCGCACGCTTTGTGCTTGGAGTGAGAAACAGGTTCCTTGGTGTTTTCTGCGAAACGCTTTAGCAGCCCGTTGGTGCTAGTATGGAGTCAGGGGATGGATGAAGCGGAGAGCCCCGTTTGGAGTGAGGCTGCAAAGGGCATGCCAAAGGAAGTGTTTTGCTGTGCCAAGACTCGTGCTGCGCACGCTTTGTGCTTGGAGTGAGAAACAGGTTCCTTGGTGTTTTCTGCGAAACGCTTTAGCAGCCCGTTGGTGCTAGTATGGAGTCAGGGGATGGATGAAGCGGAGAGCCCCGTTTGGAGTGAGGCTGCAAAGGGCATGCCAAAGGAAGTGTTTCTGCTGTGCCAAGACTCGTGCTGCGCACGCTTTGTGCTTGGAGTGAGAAACAGGTTCCTTGGTGTTTTCTGCGAAACGCTTTAGCAGCCCGTTGGTGCTAGTATGGAGTCAGGGGATGGATGAAGCGGAGAGCCCCGTTTGGAGTGAGGCCTGCAAAGGGCATGCCAAGGGAAGTGTTCTGCTGTGCCAAGACTCGTGCTGCGCACGCTTTGTGCTTGGAGTGAGAAACAGGTTCCTTGGTGTTTTCTGCGAAACGCTTTAGCAGCCCGTTGGTGCTAGTATGGAGTCAGGGGATGGATGAAGCGGAGAGCCCCGTTTGGAGTGAGGCTGCAAAGGGCATGCCAAAGGAAGTGTTTTGCTGTGCCAAGACTCGTGCTGCGCACGCTTTGTGCTTGGAGTGAGAAACAGGTTCCTTGGTGTTTTCTGCGAAACGCTTTAGCAGCCCGTTGGTGCTAGTATGGAGTCAGGGGATGGATGAAGCGGAGAGCCCCGTTTGGAGTGCGGCTGCAAAGGGCATGCCAAAGGAAGTGTTTTGCTGTGCCAAGACTCGTGCTGCGCACGCTTTGTGCTTGGAGTGAGAAACAGGTTCCTTGGTGTTTTCTGCGAAACGCTTTAGCAGCCCGTTGGTGCTAGTATGGAGTCAGGGGATGGATGAAGCGGAGAGCCCCGTTTGGAGTGAGGCTGCAAAGGGCATGCCAAAGGAAGTGTTTTGCTGTGCCAAGACTCGTGCTGCGCACGCTTTGTGCTTGGAGTGAGAAACAGGTTCCTTGGTGTTTTCTGCGAAACGCTTTAGCAGCCCGTTGGTGCTAGTATGGAGTCAGGGGATGGATGAAGCGGAGAGCCCCGTTGGAGTGAGGCTGCAAAGGGCATGCCAAAGGAAGTGTTCTGCTGTGCCAAGACTCGTGCTGCGCACGCTTTGTGCTTGGAGTGAGAAACAGGTTCCTTGGTGTTTTCTGCGAAACGCTTTAGCAGCCCGTTGGTGCTAGTATGGAGTCAGGGGATGGATGAAGCGGAGAGCCCCGTTTGGAGTGAGGCTGCAAAGGGCATGCCAAAGGAAGTGTTTGCTGTGCCAAGACTCGTGCTGCGCACAGCTTTGTGCTTGGAGTGAGAAACAGGTTCCTTGGTGTTTTCTGCGAAACGCTTTAGCAGCCCGTTGGTGCTAGTATGGAGTCAGGGGATGGATGAAGCGGAGAGCCCCGTTTGGAGTGCGGATGCAAAGGGCATGCCAAAGGAAGTGTTTTGCTGTGCCAAGACTCGTGCTGCGCACGCTTTGTGCTTGGAGTGAGAAACAGGTTCCTTGGTGTTTTCTGCGAAACGCTTTAGCAGCCCGTTGGTGCTAGTATGGAGTCAGGGGATGGATGAAGCGGAGAGCCCCGTTTGGAGTGAGACTGCAAAGGGCATGCCAAAGGAAGTGTTTTTGCTGTGCCAAGACTCGTGCTGCGCACGCTTTGTGCTTGGAGTGAGAAACAGGTTCCTTGGTGTTTTCTGCGAAACGCTTTAGCAGCCCGTTGGTGCTAGTATGGAGTCAGGGGATGGATGAAGCGGAGAGCCCCGTTTGGAGTGAGGCTGCAAAGGGCATGCCAAAGGAAGTGTTTGCTGTGCCAAGACTCGTGCTGCGCACGCTTTGTGCTTGGAGTGAGAAACAGGTTCCTTGGTGTTTTCTGCGAAACGCTTTAGCAGCCCGTTGGTGCTAGTATGGAGTCAGGGGATGGATGAAGCGGAGAGCCCCGTTTGGAGTGAGGCTGCAAAGGGCATGCCAAAGGAAGTGTTTTGCTGTGCCAAGACTCGTGCTGCGCACGCTTTGTGCTTGGAGTGAGAAACAGGTTCCTTGGTGTTTTTCTGCGAAACGCTTTAGCAGCCCGTTGGTGCTAGTATGGAGTCAGGGATGGATGAAGCGGAGAGCCCCGTTTGGAGTGAGGCTGCAAAGGGCATGCCAAAGGAAGTGTTTCTGCTGTGCCAAGACTCGTGCTGCGCACGCTTTGTGCTTGGAGTGAGAAACAGGTTCCTTGGTGTTTTCTGCGAAACGCTTTAGCAGCCCGTTGGTGCTAGTATGGAGTCAGGGGATGGATGAAGCGGAGAGCCCCGTTTGGAGTGAGGCTGCAAAGGGCATGCCAAAGGAAGTGTTTTGCTGTGCCAAGACTCGTGCTGCGCACGCTTTGTGCTTGGAGTGAGAAACAGGTTCCTTGGTGTTTTCTGCGAAACGCTTTAGCAGCCCGTTGGTGCTAGTATGGAGTCAGGGGATGGATGAAGCGGAGAGCCCCGTTTGGAGTGAGGCTGCAAAGGGCATGCCAAAGGAAGTGTTTTGCTGTGCCAAGACTCGTGCTGCGCACGCTTTGTGCTTGGAGTGAGAAACAGGTTCCTTGGTGTTTTCTGCGAAACGCTTTAGCAGCCCGTTGGTGCTAGTATGGAGTCAGGGGATGGATGAAGCGGAGAGCCCCGTTTGGAGTGAGGCTGCAAAGGGCATGCCAAAGGAAGTGTTTTGCTGTGCCAAGACTCGTGCTGCGCACAGCTTTGTGCTTGGAGTGAGAAACAGGTTCCTTGGTGTTTTCTGCGAAACGCTTTAGCAGCCCCGTTGGTGCTAGTATGGAGTCAGGGGATGGATGAAGCGGAGAGCCCCGTTTGGAGTGAGGCTGCAAAGGGCATGCCAAAGGAAGTGTTTTGCTGTGCCAAGACTCGTGCTGCGCACGCTTTGTGCTTGGAGTGAGAAACAGGTTCCTTGGTGTTTTCTGCGAAACGCTTTAGCAGCCCGTTGGTGCTAGTATGGAGTCAGGGGATGGATGAAGCGGAGAGCCCCGTTTGGAGTGAGGCTGCAAAGGGCATGCCAAAGGAAGTGTTCTGCTGTGCCAAGACTCGTGCTGCGCACAGCTTTGTGCTTGGAGTGAGAAACAGGTTCCTTGGTGTTTTCTGCGAAACGCTTTAGCAGCCCGTTGGTGCTAGTATGGAGTCAGGGGATGGATGAAGCGGAGAGCCCCGTTTGGAGTGAGGCTGCAAAGGGCATGCCAAAGGAAGTGTTTTGCTGTGCCAAGACTCATGCTGCGCACGCTTTGTGCTTGGAGTGAGAAACAGGTTCCTTGGTGTTTTCTGCGAAACGCTTTAGCAGCCCGTTGGTGCTAGTATGGAGTCAGGGGATGGATGAAGCGGAGAGCCCCGTTTGGAGTGAGGCTGCAAAGGGCATGCCAAAGGAAGTGTTCTGCTGTGCCAGACTCGTGCTGCGCACGCTTTGTGCTTGAGTGAGAAACAGGTTCCTTGGTGTTTTCTGCGAAACGCTTTAGCAGCCCGTTGGTGCTAGTATGGAGTCAGGGGATGGATGAAGCGGAGAGCCCCGTTTGGAGTGAGGCTGCAAAGGGCATGCCAAAGGAAAGTGTTCTGCTGTGCCAAGACTCGTGCTGCGCACGCTTTGTGCTTGGAGTGAGAAACAGGTTCCTTGGTGTTTTCTGCGAAACGCTTTAGCAGCCCGTTGGTGCTAGTATGGAGTCAGGGGATGGATGAAGCGGAGAGCCCCGTTTGGAGTGAGGCTGCAAAGGGCATGCCAAAGGAAGTGTTTTGCTGTGCCAAGACTCGTGCTGCGCACGCTTTGTGCTTGGAGTGAGAAACAGGTTCCTTGGTGTTTTCTGCGAAACGCTTTAGCAGCCCGTTGGTGCTAGTATGGAGTCAGGGGATGGATGAAGCGGAGAGCCCCGTTTGGAGTGAGGCTGCAAAGGGCATGCCAAAGGAAGTGTTTTGCTGTGCCAAGACTCGTGCTGCGCACGCTTTGTGCTTGGAGTGAGAAACAGGTTCCTTGGTGTTTTCTGCGAAACGCTTTAGCAGCCCGTTGGTGCTAGTATGGAGTCAGGGGATGGATGAAGCGGAGAGCCCCGTTTGGAGTGAGGCTGCAAAGGGCATGCCAAAGGAAGTGTTTTGCTGTGCCAAGACTCGTGCTGCGCACGCTTTGTGCTTGGAGTGAGAAACAGGTTCCTTGGTGTTTTCTGCGAAACGCTTTAGCAGCCCGTTGGTGCTAGTATGGAGTCAGGGGATGGATGAAGCGGAGAGCCCCGTTTGGAGTGAGGCTGCAAAGGGCATGCCAAAGGAAGTGTTTTGCTGTGCCAAGACTCGTGCTGCGCACGCTTTGTGCTTGGAGTGAGAAACAGGTTCCTTGGTGTTTTCTGCGAAACGCTTTAGCAGCCCGTTGGTGCTAGTATGGAGTCCGGGGATGGATGAAGCGGAGAGCCCCGTTTGGAGTGAGGCTGCAAAGGGCATGCCAAAGGAAGTGTTTTGCTGTGCCAAGACTCGTGCTGCGCACGCTTTGTGCTTGGAGTGAGAAACAGGTTCCTTGGTGTTTTCTGCGAAACGCTTTAGCAGCCCGTTGGTGCTAGTATGGAGTCAGGGGATGGATGAAGCGGAGGGCCCCGTTTGGAGTGAGGCTGCAAAGGGCATGCCAAAGGAAGTGTTTTGCTGTGCCAAGACTCGTGCTGCGCACGCTTTGTGCTTGGAGTGAGAAACAGGTTCCTTGGTGTTTTCTGCGAAACGCTTTAGCAGCCCGTTGGTGCTAGTATGGAGTCACGGGATGGATGAAGCGGAGAGCCCCGTTTGGAGTGAGACTGCAAAGGGCATGCCAAAGGAAGTGTTTTGCTGTGCCAAGACTCGTGCTGCGCACGCTTTGTGCTTGGAGTGAGAAACAGGTTCCTTGGTGTTTTCTGCGAAACGCTTTAGCAGCCCGTTGGTGCTAGTATGGAGTCAGGGGATGGATGAAGCGGAGAGCCCCGTTTGGAGTGCGGCTGCAAAGGGCATGCCAAAGGAAGTGTTTTGCTGTGCCAAGACTCGTGCTGCGCACGCTTTGTGCTTGGAGTGAGAAACAGGTTCCTTGGTGTTTTCTGCGAAACGCTTTAGCAGCCCGTTGGTGCTAGTATGGAGTCAGGGGATGGATGAAGCGGAGAGCCCCGTTTGGAGTGAGGCTGCAAAGGGCATGCCAAAGGAAGTGTTCTGCTGTGCCAAGACTCGTGCTGCGCACGCTTTGTGCTTGGAGTGAGAAACAGGTTCCTTGGTGTTTTCTGCGAAACGCTTTAGCAGCCCGTTGGTGCTAGTATGGAGTCAGGGGATGGATGAAGCGGAGAGCCCTGTTTGGAGTGAGGCTGCAAAGGGCATGCCAAAGGAAGTGTTTTGCTGTGCCAAGACTCGTGCTGCGCACGCTTTGTGCTTGGAGTGAGAAACAGGTTCCTTGGTGTTTTCTGCGAAACGCTTTAGCAGCCCGTTGGTGCTAGTATGGAGTCAGGGGATGGATGAAGCGGAGAGCCCCGTTTGGAGTGAGGCTGCAAAGGGCATGCCAAAGGAAGTGTTTTGCTGTGCCAAGACTCGTGCTGCGCACGCTTTGTGGTTGGAGTGAGAAACAGGTTCCTTGGTGTTTTCTGCGAAACGCTTTAGCAGCCCGTTGGTGCTAGTATGGAGTCAGGGGATGGATGAAGCGGAGAGCCCCGTTTGGAGTGAGGCTGCAAAGGGCATGCCAAAGGAAGTGTTTTGCTGTGCCAAGACTCGTGCTGCGCACGCTTTGTGCTTGGAGTGAGAAACAGGTTCCTTGGTGTTTTCTGCGAAACGCTTTAGCAGCCCGTTGGTGCTAGTATGGAGTCAGGGGATGGATGAAGCGGAGGGCCCCGTTTGGAGTGAGGCTGCAAAGGGCATGCCAAAGGAAGTGTTTTGCTGTGCCAAGACTCGTGCTGCGCACGCTTTGTGCTTGGAGTGAGAAACAGGTTCCTTGGTGTTTTCTGCGAAACGCTTTAGCAGCCCGTTGGTGCTAGTATGGAGTCAGGGGATGGATGAAGCGGAGAGCCCCGTTTGGAGTGAGACTGCAAAGGGCATGCCAAAGGAAGTGTTCTGCTGTGTCAAGACTCGTGCTGCGCACGCTTTGCGGTTGGAGTGAGAAACAGGTTCTTTGGTGTTTTCTGCGAAACGCTTTAGCAGCCCATTGGTGCTAGTATGGAGTCAGGGGATGGATGAAGCGGAGAGCCCCGTTTGGAGTGAGGCTGCAAAGGGCATGCCAAGGGAAGTGTTCTGCTGTGCCAAGACTCGTGCTGCGCACGCTTTGTGCTTGGAGTGAGAAACAGGTTCCTTGGTGTTTTCTGCGAAACGCTTTAGCAGCCCGTTGGTGCTAGTATGGAGTCAGGGGATGGATGAAGCGGAGAGCCCCGTTTGGAGTGAGGCTGCAAAGGGCATGCCAAAGGAAGTGTTTTGCTGTGCCAAGACTCGTGCTGCGCACGCTTTGTGCTTGGAGTGAGAAACAGGTTCCTTGGTGTTTTCTGCGAAACGCTTTAGCAGCCCGTTGGTGCTAGTATGGAGTCACGGGATGGATGAAGTGGAGAGCCCCATTTGGAGTGAGGCTGCAAAGGGCATGCCAAAGGAAGTGTTTTGCTGTGCCAAGACTCGTGCTGCGCACGCTTTGTGCTTGGAGTGAGAAACAGGTTCCTTGGTGTTTTCTGCGAAACGCTTTAGCAGCCCGTTGGTGCTAGTATGGAGTCAGGGGATGGATGAAGCGGAGAGCCCCGTTTGGAGTGAGGCAGCAAAGGGCATGCCAAAGGAAGTGTTTTGCTGTGCCAAGACTCGTGCTGCGCACGCTTTGTGCTTGGAGTGAGAAACAGGTTCCTTGGTGTTTTCTGCGAAACGCTTTAGCAGCCCGTTGGTGCTAGTATGGAGTCAGGGGATGGATGAAGCGGAGAGCCCCGTTTGGAGTGAGGCTGCAAAGGGCATGCCAAAGGAAGTGTTCTGCTGTGCCAAGACTCGTGCTGCGCACGCTTTGTGCTTGGAGTGAGAAACAGGTTCCTTGGTGTTTTCTGCGAAACGCTTTAGCAGCCCGTTGGTGCTAGTATGGAGTCAGGGGATGGATGAAGCGGAGAGCCCCGTTTGGAGTGAGGCTGCAAAGGGCATGCCAAAGGAAGTGTTTTGCTGTGCCAAGACTCGTGCTGCGCACGCTTTGTGCTTGGAGTGAGAAACAGGTTCCTTGGTGTTTTCTGCGAAACGCTTTAGCAGCCCGTTGGTGCTAGTATGGAGTCAGGGGATGGATGAAGCGGAGAGCCCCGTTTGGAGTGAGGCTGCAAAGGGCATGCCAAAGGAAGTGTTTTGCTGTGCCAAGACTCATGCTGCGCACGCTTTGTGGTTGGAGTGAGAAACAGGTTCCTTGGTGTTTTCTGCGAAACGCTTTAGCAGCCCGTTGGTGCTAGTATGGAGTCAGGGGATGGATGAAGCGGAGGGCCCCGTTTGGAGTGAGGCTGCAAAGGGCATGCCAAGGGAAGTGTTTTGCTGTGCCAAGACTCGTGCTGCGCACGCTTTGTGCTTGGAGTGAGAAACAGGTTCCTTGGTGTTTTCTGCGAAACGCTTTAGCAGCCCGTTGGTGCTAGTATGGAGTCAGGGGATGGATGAAGCGGAGAGCCCCATTTGGAGTGAGGCTGCAAAGGGCATGCCAAAGGAAGTGTTTTGCTGTGCCAAGACTCGTGCTGCGCACGCTTTGTGCTTGGAGTGAGAAACAGGTTCCTTGGTGTTTTCTGCGAAACGCTTTAGCAGCCCGTTGGTGCTAGTATGGAGTCAGGGGATGGATGAAGCGGAGAGCCCCGTTTGGAGTGAGGCTGCAAAGGGCATGCCAAAGGAAGTGTTTTGCTGTGCCAAGACTCGTGCTGCGCACGCTTTGTGCTTGGAGTGAGAAACAGGTTCCTTGGTGTTTTCTGCGAAACGCTTTAGCAGCCCGTTGGTGCTAGTATGGAGTCAGGGGATGGATGAAGCGGAGAGCCCCGTTTGGAGTGAGGCTGCAAAGGGCATGCCAAAGGAAGTGTTTTGCTGTGCCAAGACTCGTGCTGCGCACGCTTTGTGCTTGGAGTGAGAAACAGGTTCCTTGGTGTTTTCTGCGAAACGCTTTAGCAGCCCGTTGGTGCTAGTATGGAGTCCGGGGATGGATGAAGCGGAGAGCCCCGTTTGGAGTGAGGCTGCAAAGGGCATGCCAAAGGAAGTGTTTTGCTGTGCCAAGACTCGTGCTGCGCACGCTTTGTGCTTGGAGTGAGAAACAGGTTCCTTGGTGTTTTCTGCGAAACGCTTTAGCAGCCCGTTGGTGCTAGTATGGAGTCAGGGGATGGATGAAGCGGAGGGCCCCGTTTGGAGTGAGGCTGCAAAGGGCATGCCAAAGGAAGTGTTTTGCTGTGCCAAGACTCGTGCTGCGCACGCTTTGTGCTTGGAGTGAGAAACAGGTTCCTTGGTGTTTTCTGCGAAACGCTTTAGCAGCCCGTTGGTGCTAGTATGGAGTCACGGGATGGATGAAGCGGAGAGCCCCGTTTGGAGTGAGACTGCAAAGGGCATGCCAAAGGAAGTGTTTTGCTGTGCCAAGACTCGTGCTGCGCACGCTTTGTGCTTGGAGTGAGAAACAGGTTCCTTGGTGTTTTCTGCGAAACGCTTTAGCAGCCCGTTGGTGCTAGTATGGAGTCAGGGGATGGATGAAGCGGAGAGCCCCGTTTGGAGTGCGGCTGCAAAGGGCATGCCAAAGGAAGTGTTTTGCTGTGCCAAGACTCGTGCTGCGCACGCTTTGTGCTTGGAGTGAGAAACAGGTTCCTTGGTGTTTTCTGCGAAACGCTTTAGCAGCCCGTTGGTGCTAGTATGGAGTCAGGGGATGGATGAAGCGGAGAGCCCCGTTTGGAGTGAGGCTGCAAAGGGCATGCCAAAGGAAGTGTTCTGCTGTGCCAAGACTCGTGCTGCGCACGCTTTGTGCTTGGAGTGAGAAACAGGTTCCTTGGTGTTTTCTGCGAAACGCTTTAGCAGCCCGTTGGTGCTAGTATGGAGTCAGGGGATGGATGAAGCGGAGAGCCCTGTTTGGAGTGAGGCTGCAAAGGGCATGCCAAAGGAAGTGTTTTGCTGTGCCAAGACTCGTGCTGCGCACGCTTTGTGCTTGGAGTGAGAAACAGGTTCCTTGGTGTTTTCTGCGAAACGCTTTAGCAGCCCGTTGGTGCTAGTATGGAGTCAGGGGATGGATGAAGCGGAGAGCCCCGTTTGGAGTGAGGCTGCAAAGGGCATGCCAAAGGAAGTGTTTTGCTGTGCCAAGACTCGTGCTGCGCACGCTTTGTGCTTGGAGTGAGAAACAGGTTCCTTGGTGTTTTCTGCGAAACGCTTTAGCAGCCCGTTGGTGCTAGTATGGAGTCCGGGGATGGATGAAGCGGAGAGCCCCGTTTGGAGTGAGGCTGCAAAGGGCATGCCAAAGGAAGTGTTTTGCTGTGCCAAGACTCGTGCTGCGCACGCTTTGTGCTTGGAGTGAGAAACAGGTTCCTTGGTGTTTTCTGCGAAACGCTTTAGCAGCCCGTTGGTGCTAGTATGGAGTCAGGGGATGGATGAAGCGGAGGGCCCCGTTTGGAGTGAGGCTGCAAAGGGCATGCCAAAGGAAGTGTTTTGCTGTGCCAAGACTCGTGCTGCGCACGCTTTGTGCTTGGAGTGAGAAACAGGTTCCTTGGTGTTTTCTGCGAAACGCTTTAGCAGCCCGTTGGTGCTAGTATGGAGTCACGGGATGGATGAAGCGGAGAGCCCCGTTTGGAGTGAGACTGCAAAGGGCATGCCAAAGGAAGTGTTCTGCTGTGCCAAGACTCGTGCTGCGCACGCTTTGTGGTTGGAGTGAGAAACAGGTTCTTTGGTGTTTTCTGCGAAACGCTTTAGCAGCCCATTGGTGCTAGTATGGAGTCAGGGGATGGATGAAGCGGAGAGCCCCGTTTGGAGTGAGGCTGCAAAGGGCATGCCAAGGGAAGTGTTCTGCTGTGCCAAGACTCGTGCTGCGCACGCTTTGTGCTTGGAGTGAGAAACAGGTTCCTTGGTGTTTTCTGCGAAACGCTTTAGCAGCCCGTTGGTGCTAGTATGGAGTCAGGGGATGGATGAAGCGGAGAGCCCCGTTTGGAGTGAGGCTGCAAAGGGCATGCCAAAGGAAGTGTTTTGCTGTGCCAAGACTCGTGCTGCGCACGCTTTGTGCTTGGAGTGAGAAACAGGTTCCTTGGTGTTTTCTGCGAAACGCTTTAGCAGCCCGTTGGTGCTAGTATGGAGTCACGGGATGGATGAAGCGGAGAGCCCCATTTGGAGTGAGGCTGCAAAGGGCATGCCAAAGGAAGTGTTTTGCTGTGCCAAGACTCGTGCTGCGCACGCTTTGTGCTTGGAGTGAGAAACAGGTTCCTTGGTGTTTTCTGCGAAACGCTTTAGCAGCCCGTTGGTGCTAGTATGGAGTCAGGGGATGGATGAAGCGGAGAGCCCCGTTTGGAGTGAGGCAGCAAAGGGCATGCCAAAGGAAGTGTTTTGCTGTGCCAAGACTCGTGCTGCGCACGCTTTGTGCTTGGAGTGAGAAACAGGTTCCTTGGTGTTTTCTGCGAAACGCTTTAGCAGCCCGTTGGTGCTAGTATGGAGTCAGGGGATGGATGAAGCGGAGAGCCCCGTTTGGAGTGAGGCTGCAAAGGGCATGCCAAAGGAAGTGTTCTGCTGTGCCAAGACTCGTGCTGCGCACGCTTTGTGCTTGGAGTGAGAAACAGGTTCCTTGGTGTTTTCTGCGAAACGCTTTAGCAGCCCGTTGGTGCTAGTATGGAGTCAGGGGATGGATGAAGCGGAGAGCCCCGTTTGGAGTGAGGCTGCAAAGGGCATGCCAAAGGAAGTGTTCTGCTGTGCCAAGACTCGTGCTGCGCACGCTTTGTGCTTGGAGTGAGAAACAGGTTCCTTGGTGTTTTCTGCGAAACGCTTTAGCAGCCCGTTGGTGCTAGTATGGAGTCAGGGGATGGATGAAGCGGAGAGCCCTGTTTGGAGTGAGGCTGCAAAGGGCATGCCAAAGGAAGTGTTTTGCTGTGCCAAGACTCGTGCTGCGCACGCTTTGTGCTTGGAGTGAGAAACAGGTTCCTTGGTGTTTTCTGCGAAACGCTTTAGCAGCCCGTTGGTGCTAGTATGGAGTCAGGGGATGGATGAAGCGGAGGGCCCCGTTTGGAGTGAGGCTGCAAAGGGCATGCCAAGGGAAGTGTTTTGCTGTGCCAAGACTCGTGCTGCGCACGCTTTGTGCTTGGAGTGAGAAACAGGTTCCTTGGTGTTTTCTGCGAAACGCTTTAGCAGCCCGTTGGTGCTAGTATGGAGTCAGGGGATGGATGAAGCGGAGAGCCCCATTTGGAGTGAGGCTGCAAAGGGCATGCCAAAGGAAGTGTTTTGCTGTGCCAAGACTCGTGCTGCGCACGCTTTGTGCTTGGAGTGAGAAACAGGTTCCTTGGTGTTTTCTGCGAAACGCTTTAGCAGCTCGTTGGTGCTAGTATGGAGTCAGGGGATGGATGAAGCGGAGAGCCCCGTTTGGAGTGAGGTTGCAAAGGGCATGCCAAAGGAAGTGTTCTGCTGTGCCAAGACTCGTGCTGCGCACGCTTTGTGCTTGGAGTGAGAAACAGGTTCCTTGGTGTTTTCTGCGAAACGCTTTAGCAGCCCGTTGGTGCTAGTATGGAGTCAGGGGATGGATGAAGCGGAGAGCCCCATTTGGAGTGAGGCTGCAAAGGGCATGCCAAAGGAAGTGTTTTGCTGTGCCAAGACTCGTGCTGCGCACGCTTTGTGCTTGGAGTGAGAAACAGGTTCCTTGGTGTTTTCTGCGAAACGCTTTAGCAGCCCGTTGGTGCTAGTATGGAGTCAGGGGATGGATGAAGCGGAGAGCCCCATTTGGAGTGAGGCTGCAAAGGGCATGCCAAAGGAAGTGTTTTGCTGTGCCAAGACTCGTGCTGCGCACGCTTTGTGCTTGGAGTGAGAAACAGGTTCCTTGGTGTTTTCTGCGAAACGCTTTAGCAGCCCGTTGGTGCTAGTATGGAGTCAGGGGATGGATGAAGCGGAGAGCCCCATTTGGAGTGAGGCTGCAAAGGGCATGCCAAAGGAAGTGTTTTGCTGTGCCAAGACTCGTGCTGCGCACGCTTTGTGCTTGGAGTGAGAAACAGGTTCCTTGGTGTTTTCTGCGAAACGCTTTAGCAGCCCGTTGGTGCTAGTATGGAGTCAGGGGATGGATGAAGCGGAGAGCCCCGTTTGGAGTGAGGCTGCAAAGGGCATGCCAAAGGAAGTGTTCTGCTGTGCCAAGACTCGTGCTGCGCACGCTTTGTGCTTGGAGTGAGAAACAGGTTCCTTGGTGTTTTCTGCGAAACGCTTTAGCAGCCCGTTGGTGCTAGTATGGAGTCAGGGGATGGATGAAGCGGAGAGCCCCGTTTGGAGTGAGGCTGCAAAGGGCATGCCAAAGGAAGTGTTTTGCTGTGCCAAGACTCGTGCTGCGCACGCTTTGTGCTTGGAGTGAGAAACAGGTTCCTTGGTGTTTTCTGCGAAACGCTTTAGCAGCCCGTTGGTGCTAGTATGGAGTCAGGGGATGGATGAAGCGGAGGGCCCCGTTTGGAGTGCGGATGCAAAGGGCATGCCAAAGGAAGTGTTTTGCTGTGCCAAGACTCGTGCTGCGCACGCTTTGTGCTTGGAGTGAGAAACAGGTTCCTTGGTGTTTTCTGCGAAACGCTTTAGCAGCCCGTTGGTGCTAGTATGGAGTCAGGGGATGGATGAAGCGGAGAGCCCCGTTTGGAGTGAGACTGCAAAGGGCATGCCAAAGGAAGTGTTTTGCTGTGCCAAGACTCGTGCTGCGCACGCTTTGTGGTTGGAGTGAGAAACAGGTTCCTTGGTGTTTTCTGCGAAACGCTTTAGCAGCCCGTTGGTGCTAGTATGGAGTCAGGGGATGGATGAAGCGGAGAGCCCCGTTTGGAGTGAGGCTGCAAAGGGCATGCCAAAGGAAGTGTTTTGCTGTGCCAAGACTCGTGCTGCGCACGCTTTGTGCTTGGAGTGAGAAACAGGTTCCTTGGTGTTTTCTGCGAAACGCTTTAGCAGCCCGTTGGTGCTAGTATGGAGTCAGGGGATGGATGAAGCGGAGAGCCCCGTTTGGAGTGAGGCTGCAAAGGGCATGCCAAAGGAAGTGTTCTGCTGTGCCAAGACTCGTGCTGCGCACGCTTTGTGCTTGGAGTGAGAAACAGGTTCCTTGGTGTTTTCTGCGAAACGCTTTAGCAGCCCGTTGGTGCTAGTATGGAGTCAGGGGATGGATGAAGCGGAGAGCCCCGTTTGGAGTGCGGCTGCAAAGGGCATGCCAAAGGAAGTGTTTTGCTGTGCCAAGACTCGTGCTGCGCACGCTTTGTGCTTGGAGTGAGAAACAGGTTCCTTGGTGTTTTCTGCGAAACGCTTTAGCAGCCCGTTGGTGCTAGTATGGAGTCAGGGGATGGATGAAGCGGAGAGCCCCGTTTGGAGTGAGGCTGCAAAGGGCATGCCAAAGGAAGTGTTCTGCTGTGCCAAGACTCGTGCTGCGCACGCTTTGTGCTTGGAGTGAGAAACAGGTTCCTTGGTGTTTTCTGCGAAACGCTTTAGCAGCCCGTTGGTGCTAGTATGGAGTCAGGGGATGGATGAAGCGGAGAGCCCTGTTTGGAGTGAGGCTGCAAAGGGCATGCCAAAGGAAGTGTTTTGCTGTGCCAAGACTCGTGCTGCGCACGCTTTGTGCTTGGAGTGAGAAACAGGTTCCTTGGTGTTTTCTGCGAAACGCTTTAGCAGCCCGTTGGTGCTAGTATGGAGTCAGGGGATGGATGAAGCGGAGAGCCCCGTTTGGAGTGAGGCTGCAAAGGGCATGCCAAAGGAAGTGTTTTGCTGTGCCAAGACTCGTGCTGCGCACGCTTTGTGCTTGGAGTGAGAAACAGGTTCCTTGGTGTTTTCTGCGAAACGCTTTAGCAGCTCGTTGGTGCTAGTATGGAGTCAGGGGATGGATGAAGCGGAGAGCCCCGTTTGGAGTGAGGTTGCAAAGGGCATGCCAAAGGAAGTGTTCTGCTGTGCCAAGACTCGTGCTGCGCACGCTTTGTGCTTGGAGTGAGAAACAGGTTCCTTGGTGTTTTCTGCGAAACGCTTTAGCAGCCCGTTGGTGCTAGTATGGAGTCAGGGGATGGATGAAGCGGAGAGCCCCATTTGGAGTGAGGCTGCAAAGGGCATGCCAAAGGAAGTGTTTTGCTGTGCCAAGACTCGTGCTGCGCACGCTTTGTGCTTGGAGTGAGAAACAGGTTCCTTGGTGTTTTCTGCGAAACGCTTTAGCAGCCCGTTGGTGCTAGTATGGAGTCAGGGGATGGATGAAGCGGAGAGCCCCATTTGGAGTGAGGCTGCAAAGGGCATGCCAAAGGAAGTGTTTTGCTGTGCCAAGACTCGTGCTGCGCACGCTTTGTGCTTGGAGTGAGAAACAGGTTCCTTGGTGTTTTCTGCGAAACGCTTTAGCAGCCCGTTGGTGCTAGTATGGAGTCAGGGGATGGATGAAGCGGAGAGCCCCATTTGGAGTGAGGCTGCAAAGGGCATGCCAAAGGAAGTGTTTTGCTGTGCCAAGACTCGTGCTGCGCACGCTTTGTGCTTGGAGTGAGAAACAGGTTCCTTGGTGTTTTCTGCGAAACGCTTTAGCAGCCCGTTGGTGCTAGTATGGAGTCAGGGGATGGATGAAGCGGAGAGCCCCGTTTGGAGTGAGGCTGCAAAGGGCATGCCAAAGGAAGTGTTCTGCTGTGCCAAGACTCGTGCTGCGCACGCTTTGTGCTTGGAGTGAGAAACAGGTTCCTTGGTGTTTTCTGCGAAACGCTTTAGCAGCCCGTTGGTGCTAGTATGGAGTCAGGGGATGGATGAAGCGGAGAGCCCCGTTTGGAGTGAGGCTGCAAAGGGCATGCCAAAGGAAGTGTTTTGCTGTGCCAAGACTCGTGCTGCGCACGCTTTGTGCTTGGAGTGAGAAACAGGTTCCTCGGTGTTTTCTGCGAAACGCTTTAGCAGCCCGTTGGTGCTAGTATGGAGTCAGGGGATGGATGAAGCGGAGGGCCCCGTTTGGAGTGCGGATGCAAAGGGCATGCCAAAGGAAGTGTTTTGCTGTGCCAAGACTCGTGCTGCGCACGCTTTGTGCTTGGAGTGAGAAACAGGTTCCTTGGTGTTTTCTGCGAAACGCTTTAGCAGCCCGTTGGTGCTAGTATGGAGTCAGGGGATGGATGAAGCGGAGAGCCCCGTTTGGAGTGAGACTGCAAAGGGCATGCCAAAGGAAGTGTTTTGCTGTGCCAAGACTCGTGCTGCGCACGCTTTGTGGTTGGAGTGAGAAACAGGTTCCTTGGTGTTTTCTGCGAAACGCTTTAGCAGCCCGTTGGTGCTAGTATGGAGTCAGGGGATGGATGAAGCGGAGAGCCCCGTTTGGAGTGAGGCTGCAAAGGGCATGCCAAAGGAAGTGTTTTGCTGTGCCAAGACTCGTGCTGCGCACGCTTTGTGCTTGGAGTGAGAAACAGGTTCCTTGGTGTTTTCTGCGAAACGCTTTAGCAGCCCGTTGGTGCTAGTATGGAGTCAGGGGATGGATGAAGCGGAGAGCCCCGTTTGGAGTGAGGCTGCAAAGGGCATGCCAAAGGAAGTGTTCTGCTGTGCCAAGACTCGTGCTGCGCACGCTTTGTGCTTGGAGTGAGAAACAGGTTCCTTGGTGTTTTCTGCGAAACGCTTTAGCAGCCCGTTGGTGCTAGTATGGAGTCAGGGGATGGATGAAGCGGAGAGCCCCGTTTGGAGTGCGGCTGCAAAGGGCATGCCAAAGGAAGTGTTTTGCTGTGCCAAGACTCGTGCTGCGCACGCTTTGTGCTTGGAGTGAGAAACAGGTTCCTTGGTGTTTTCTGCGAAACGCTTTAGCAGCCCGTTGGTGCTAGTATGGAGTCAGGGGATGGATGAAGCGGAGAGCCCCGTTTGGAGTGAGGCTGCAAAGGGCATGCCAAAGGAAGTGTTCTGCTGTGCCAAGACTCGTGCTGCGCACGCTTTGTGCTTGGAGTGAGAAACAGGTTCCTTGGTGTTTTCTGCGAAACGCTTTAGCAGCCCGTTGGTGCTAGTATGGAGTCAGGGGATGGATGAAGCGGAGAGCCCTGTTTGGAGTGAGGCTGCAAAGGGCATGCCAAAGGAAGTGTTTTGCTGTGCCAAGACTCGTGCTGCGCACGCTTTGTGCTTGGAGTGAGAAACAGGTTCCTTGGTGTTTTCTGCGAAACGCTTTAGCAGCCCGTTGGTGCTAGTATGGAGTCAGGGGATGGATGAAGCGGAGAGCCCCGTTTGGAGTGAGGCTGCAAAGGGCATGCCAAAGGAAGTGTTTTGCTGTGCCAAGACTCGTGCTGCGCACGCTTTGTGCTTGGAGTGAGAAACAGGTTCCTTGGTGTTTTCTGCGAAACGCTTTAGCAGCCCGTTGGTGCTAGTATGGAGTCAGGGGATGGATGAAGCGGAGAGCCCCGTTTGGAGTGAGGCTGCAAAGGGCATGCCAAAGGAAGTGTTTTGCTGTGCCAAGACTCGTGCTGCGCACGCTTTGTGCTTGGAGTGAGAAACAGGTTCCTTGGTGTTTTCTGCGAAACGCTTTAGCAGCCCGTTGGTGCTAGTATGGAGTCAGGGGATGGATGAAGCGGAGGGCCCCGTTTGGAGTGAGGCTGCAAAGGGCATGCCAAAGGAAGTGTTTTGCTGTGCCAAGACTCGTGCTGCGCACGCTTTGTGCTTGGAGTGAGAAACAGGTTCCTTGGTGTTTTCTGCGAAACGCTTTAGCAGCCCGTTGGTGCTAGTATGGAGTCAGGGGATGGATGAAGCGGAGAGCCCCGTTTGGAGTGAGGCAGCAAAGGGCATGCCAAAGGAAGTGTTTTGCTGTGCCAAGACTCGTGCTGCGCACGCTTTGTGCTTGGAGTGAGAAACAGGTTCCTTGGTGTTTTCTGCGAAACGCTTTAGCAGCCCGTTGGTGCTAGTATGGAGTCAGGGGATGGATGAAGCGGAGAGCCCCGTTTGGAGTGAGGCTGCAAAGGGCATGCCAAAGGAAGTGTTTTGCTGTGCCAAGACTCGTGCTGCGCACGCTTTGTGCTTGGAGTGAGAAACAGGTTCCTTGGTGTTTTCTGCGAAACGCTTTAGCAGCTCGTTGGTGCTAGTATGGAGTCAGGGGATGGATGAAGCGGAGAGCCCCGTTTGGAGTGAGGTTGCAAAGGGCATGCCAAAGGAAGTGTTCTGCTGTGCCAAGACTCGTGCTGCGCACGCTTTGTGCTTGGAGTGAGAAACAGGTTCCTTGGTGTTTTCTGCGAAACGCTTTAGCAGCCCGTTGGTGCTAGTATGGAGTCAGGGGATGGATGAAGCGGAGAGCCCCATTTGGAGTGAGGCTGCAAAGGGCATGCCAAAGGAAGTGTTTTGCTGTGCCAAGACTCGTGCTGCGCACGCTTTGTGCTTGGAGTGAGAAACAGGTTCCTTGGTGTTTTCTGCGAAACGCTTTAGCAGCCCGTTGGTGCTAGTATGGAGTCAGGGGATGGATGAAGCGGAGAGCCCCATTTGGAGTGAGGCTGCAAAGGGCATGCCAAAGGAAGTGTTTTGCTGTGCCAAGACTCGTGCTGCGCACGCTTTGTGCTTGGAGTGAGAAACAGGTTCCTTGGTGTTTTCTGCGAAACGCTTTAGCAGCCCGTTGGTGCTAGTATGGAGTCAGGGGATGGATGAAGCGGAGAGCCCCATTTGGAGTGAGGCTGCAAAGGGCATGCCAAAGGAAGTGTTTTGCTGTGCCAAGACTCGTGCTGCGCACGCTTTGTGCTTGGAGTGAGAAACAGGTTCCTTGGTGTTTTCTGCGAAACGCTTTAGCAGCCCGTTGGTGCTAGTATGGAGTCAGGGGATGGATGAAGCGGAGAGCCCCGTTTGGAGTGAGGCTGCAAAGGGCATGCCAAAGGAAGTGTTCTGCTGTGCCAAGACTCGTGCTGCGCACGCTTTGTGCTTGGAGTGAGAAACAGGTTCCTTGGTGTTTTCTGCGAAACGCTTTAGCAGCCCGTTGGTGCTAGTATGGAGTCAGGGGATGGATGAAGCGGAGAGCCCCGTTTGGAGTGAGGCTGCAAAGGGCATGCCAAAGGAAGTGTTTTGCTGTGCCAAGACTCGTGCTGCGCACGCTTTGTGCTTGGAGTGAGAAACAGGTTCCTTGGTGTTTTCTGCGAAACGCTTTAGCAGCCCGTTGGTGCTAGTATGGAGTCAGGGGATGGATGAAGCGGAGGGCCCCGTTTGGAGTGCGGATGCAAAGGGCATGCCAAAGGAAGTGTTTTGCTGTGCCAAGACTCGTGCTGCGCACGCTTTGTGCTTGGAGTGAGAAACAGGTTCCTTGGTGTTTTCTGCGAAACGCTTTAGCAGCCCGTTGGTGCTAGTATGGAGTCAGGGGATGGATGAAGCGGAGAGCCCCGTTTGGAGTGAGACTGCAAAGGGCATGCCAAAGGAAGTGTTTTGCTGTGCCAAGACTCGTGCTGCGCACGCTTTGTGGTTGGAGTGAGAAACAGGTTCCTTGGTGTTTTCTGCGAAACGCTTTAGCAGCCCGTTGGTGCTAGTATGGAGTCAGGGGATGGATGAAGCGGAGAGCCCCGTTTGGAGTGAGGCTGCAAAGGGCATGCCAAAGGAAGTGTTTTGCTGTGCCAAGACTCGTGCTGCGCACGCTTTGTGCTTGGAGTGAGAAACAGGTTCCTTGGTGTTTTCTGCGAAACGCTTTAGCAGCCCGTTGGTGCTAGTATGGAGTCAGGGGATGGATGAAGCGGAGAGCCCCGTTTGGAGTGAGGCTGCAAAGGGCATGCCAAAGGAAGTGTTCTGCTGTGCCAAGACTCGTGCTGCGCACGCTTTGTGCTTGGAGTGAGAAACAGGTTCCTTGGTGTTTTCTGCGAAACGCTTTAGCAGCCCGTTGGTGCTAGTATGGAGTCAGGGGATGGATGAAGCGGAGAGCCCCGTTTGGAGTGCGGCTGCAAAGGGCATGCCAAAGGAAGTGTTTTGCTGTGCCAAGACTCGTGCTGCGCACGCTTTGTGCTTGGAGTGAGAAACAGGTTCCTTGGTGTTTTCTGCGAAACGCTTTAGCAGCCCGTTGGTGCTAGTATGGAGTCAGGGGATGGATGAAGCGGAGAGCCCCGTTTGGAGTGAGGCTGCAAAGGGCATGCCAAAGGAAGTGTTCTGCTGTGCCAAGACTCGTGCTGCGCACGCTTTGTGCTTGGAGTGAGAAACAGGTTCCTTGGTGTTTTCTGCGAAACGCTTTAGCAGCCCGTTGGTGCTAGTATGGAGTCAGGGGATGGATGAAGCGGAGAGCCCTGTTTGGAGTGAGGCTGCAAAGGGCATGCCAAAGGAAGTGTTTTGCTGTGCCAAGACTCGTGCTGCGCACGCTTTGTGCTTGGAGTGAGAAACAGGTTCCTTGGTGTTTTCTGCGAAACGCTTTAGCAGCCCGTTGGTGCTAGTATGGAGTCAGGGGATGGATGAAGCGGAGAGCCCCGTTTGGAGTGAGGCTGCAAAGGGCATGCCAAAGGAAGTGTTTTGCTGTGCCAAGACTCGTGCTGCGCACGCTTTGTGCTTGGAGTGAGAAACAGGTTCCTTGGTGTTTTCTGCGAAACGCTTTAGCAGCCCGTTGGTGCTAGTATGGAGTCAGGGGATGGATGAAGCGGAGAGCCCCGTTTGGAGTGAGGCTGCAAAGGGCATGCCAAAGGAAGTGTTTTGCTGTGCCAAGACTCGTGCTGCGCACGCTTTGTGCTTGGAGTGAGAAACAGGTTCCTTGGTGTTTTCTGCGAAACGCTTTAGCAGCCCGTTGGTGCTAGTATGGAGTCAGGGGATGGATGAAGCGGAGGGCCCCGTTTGGAGTGAGGCTGCAAAGGGCATGCCAAAGGAAGTGTTTTGCTGTGCCAAGACTCGTGCTGCGCACGCTTTGTGCTTGGAGTGAGAAACAGGTTCCTTGGTGTTTTCTGCGAAACGCTTTAGCAGCCCGTTGGTGCTAGTATGGAGTCAGGGGATGGATGAAGCGGAGAGCCCCGTTTGGAGTGAGGCAGCAAAGGGCATGCCAAAGGAAGTGTTTTGCTGTGCCAAGACTCGTGCTGCGCACGCTTTGTGCTTGGAGTGAGAAACAGGTTCCTTGGTGTTTTCTGCGAAACGCTTTAGCAGCCCGTTGGTGCTAGTATGGAGTCAGGGGATGGATGAAGCGGAGGGCCCCGTTTGGAGTGAGGCTGCAAAGGGCATGCCAAAGGAAGTGTTCTGCTGTGCCAAGACTCGTGCTGCGCACGCTTTGTGCTTGGAGTGAGAAACAGGTTCCTTGGTGTTTTCTGCGAAACGCTTTAGCAGCCCGTTGGTGCTAGTATGGAGTCAGGGGATGGATGAAGCGGAGAGCCCCGTTTGGAGTGAGGCTGCAAAGGGCATGCCAAAGGAAGTGTTCTGCTGTGCCAAGACTCGTGCTGCGCACGCTTTGTGCTTGGAGTGAGAAACAGGTTCCTTGGTGTTTTCTGCGAAACGCTTTAGCAGCCCGTTGGTGCTAGTATGGAGTCAGGGGATGGATGAAGCGGAGAGCCCCATTTGGAGTGAGGCTGCAAAGGGCATGCCAAAGGAAGTGTTTTGCTGTGCCAAGACTCATGCTGCGCACGCTTTGTGGTTGGAGTGAGAAACAGGTTCCTTGGTGTTTTCTGCGAAACGCTTTAGCAGCCCGTTGGTGCTAGTATGGAGTCAGGGGATGGATGAAGCGGAGGGCCCCGTTTGGAGTGAGGCTGCAAAGGGCATGCCAAGGGAAGTGTTTTGCTGTGCCAAGACTCGTGCTGCGCACGCTTTGTGCTTGGAGTGAGAAACAGGTTCCTTGGTGTTTTCTGCGAAACGCTTTAGCAGCCCGTTGGTGCTAGTATGGAGTCAGGGGATGGATGAAGCGGAGAGCCCCATTTGGAGTGAGGCTGCAAAGGGCATGCCAAAGGAAGTGTTTTGCTGTGCCAAGACTCGTGCTGCGCACGCTCTGTGCTTGGAGTGAGAAACAGGTTCCTTGGTGTTTTCTGCGAAACGCTTTAGCAGCCCGTTGGTGCTAGTATGGAGTCAGGGGATGGATGAAGCGGAGAGCCCCGTTTGGAGTGAGGCTGCAAAGGGCATGCCAAAGGAAGTGTTCTGCTGTGCCAAGACTCGTGCTGCGCACGCTTTGTGCTTGGAGTGAGAAACAGGTTCCTTGGTGTTTTCTGCGAAACGCTTTAGCAGCCCGTTGGTGCTAGTATGGAGTCAGGGGATGGATGAAGTGGAGAGCCCCGTTTGGAGTGAGGCTGCAAAGGGCATGCCAAAGGAAGTGTTCTGCTGTGCCAAGACTCGTGCTGCGCACGCTTTGTGCTTGGAGTGAGAAACAGGTTCCTCGGTGTTTTCTGCGAAACGCTTTAGCAGCCCGTTGGTGCTAGTATGGAGTCAGGGGATGGATGAAGCGGAGAGCCCCGTTTGGAGTGAGGCTGCAAAGGGCATGCCAAAGGAAGTGTTCTGCTGTGCCAAGACTCGTGCTGCGCACGCTTTGTGCTTGGAGTGAGAAACAGGTTCCTCGGTGTTTTCTGCGAAACGCTTTAGCAGCCCGTTGGTGCTAGTATGGAGTCAGGGGATGGATGAAGCGGAGAGCCCCGTTTGGAGTGAGGCTGCAAAGGGCATGCCAAAGGAAGTGTTTTGCTGTGCCAAGACTCGTGCTGCGCACGCTTTGTGCTTGGAGTGAGAAACAGGTTCCTTGGTGTTTTCTGCGAAACGCTTTAGCAGCCCGTTGGTGCTAGTATGGAGTCAGGGGATGGATGAAGCGGAGAGTCCCGTTTGGAGTGAGGCTGCAAAGGGCATGCCAAAGGAAGTGTTTTGCTGTGCCAAGACTCGTGCTGCGCACGCTTTGTGCTTGGAGTGAGAAACAGGTTCCTTGGTGTTTTCTGCGAAACGCTTTAGCAGCCCGTTGGTGCTAGTATGGAGTCAGGGGATGGATGAAGCGGAGAGCCCCGTTTGGAGTGAGGCAGCAAAGGGCATGCCAAAGGAAGTGTTTTGCTGTGCCAAGACTCGTGCTGCGCACGCTTTGTGCTTGGAGTGAGAAACAGGTTCCTTGGTGTTTTCTGCGAAACGCTTTAGCAGCCCGTTGGTGCTAGTATGGAGTCAGGGGATGGATGAAGCGGAGAGCCCCGTTTGGAGTGAGGCTGCAAAGGGCATGCCAAAGGAAGTGTTCTGCTGTGCCAAGACTCGTGCTGCGCACGCTTTGTGCTTGGAGTGAGAAACAGGTTCCTTGGTGTTTTCTGCGAAACGCTTTAGCAGCCCGTTGGTGCTAGTATGGAGTCAGGGGATGGATGAAGCGGAGAGCCCCGTTTGGAGTGAGGCTGCAAAGGGCATGCCAAAGGAAGTGTTTTGCTGTGCCAAGACTCGTGCTGCGCACGCTTTGTGCTTGGAGTGAGAAACAGGTTCCTTGGTGTTTTCTGCGAAACGCTTTAGCAGCCCGTTGGTGCTAGTATGGAGTCAGGGGATGGATGAAGCGGAGAGCCCCATTTGGAGTGAGGCTGCAAAGGGCATGCCAAAGGAAGTGTTTTGCTGTGCCAAGACTCGTGCTGCGCACCCTTTGTGCTTGGAGTGAGAAACAGGTTCCTTGGTGTTTTCTGCGAAACGCTTTAGCAGCCCGTTGGTGCTAGTATGGAGTCAGGGGATGGATGAAGCGGAGAGCCCCGTTTGGAGTGAGGCTGCAAAGGGCATGCCAAAGGAAGTGTTCTGCTGTGCCAAGACTCGTGCTGCGCACGCTTTGTGCTTGGAGTGAGAAACAGGTTCCTTGGTGTTTTCTGCGAAACGCTTTAGCAGCCCGTTGGTGCTAGTATGGAGTCAGGGGATGGATGAAGCGGAGAGCCCCATTTGGAGTGAGGCTGCAAAGGGCATGCCAAAGGAAGTGTTTTGCTGTGCCAAGACTCGTGCTGCGCACGCTTTGTGCTTGGAGTGAGAAACAGGTTCCTTGGTGTTTTCTGCGAAACGCTTTAGCAGCCCGTTGGTGCTAGTATGGAGTCAGGGGATGGATGAAGCGGAGAGCCCCATTTGGAGTGAGGCTGCAAAGGGCATGCCAAAGGAAGTGTTTTGCTGTGCCAAGACTCATGCTGCGCACGCTTTGTGGTTGGAGTGAGAAACAGGTTCCTTGGTGTTTTCTGCGAAACGCTTTAGCAGCCCGTTGGTGCTAGTATGGAGTCAGGGAATGGATGAAGCGGAGAGCCCCGTTTGGAGTGAGGCTGCAAAGGGCATGCCAAAGGAAGTGTTCTGCTGTGCCAAGACTCGTGCTGCGCACGCTTTGTGCTTGGAGTGAGAAACAGGTTCCTTGGTGTTTTCTGCGAAACGCTTTAGCAGCCCGTTGGTGCTAGTATGGAGTCAGGGGATGGATGAAGCGGAGGGCCCCGTTTGGAGTGAGGCTGCAAAGGGCATGCCAAGGGAAGTGTTTTGCTGTGCCAAGACTCGTGCTGCGCACGCTTTGTGCTTGGAGTGAGAAACAGGTTCCTTGGTGTTTTCTGCGAAACGCTTTAGCAGCCCGTTGGTGCTAGTATGGAGTCAGGGGATGGATGAAGCGGAGAGCCCCATTTGGAGTGAGGCTGCAAAGGGCATGCCAAAGGAAGTGTTTTGCTGTGCCAAGACTCGTGCTGCGCACGCTTTGTGCTTGGAGTGAGAAACAGGTTCCTTGGTGTTTTCTGCGAAACGCTTTAGCAGCCCGTTGGTGCTAGTATGGAGTCAGGGGATGGATGAAGCGGAGAGCCCCATTTGGAGTGAGGCTGCAAAGGGCATGCCAAAGGAAGTGTTTTGCTGTGCCAAGACTCGTGCTGCGCACGCTTTGTGCTTGGAGTGAGAAACAGGTTCCTTGGTGTTTTCTGCGAAACGCTTTAGCAGCCCGTTGGTGCTAGTATGGAGTCAGGGGATGGATGAAGCGGAGAGCCCCGTTTGGAGTGAGGCTGCAAAGGGCATGCCAAAGGAAGTGTTCTGCTGTGCCAAGACTCGTGCTGCGCACGCTTTGTGCTTGGAGTGAGAAACAGGTTCCTCGGTGTTTTCTGCGAAACGCTTTAGCAGCCCGTTGGTGCTAGTATGGAGTCAGGGGATGGATGAAGCGGAGAGCCCCGTTTGGAGTGAGGCTGCAAAGGGCATGCCAAAGGAAGTGTTCTGCTGTGCCAAGACTCGTGCTGCGCACGCTTTGTGCTTGGAGTGAGAAACAGGTTCCTCGGTGTTTTCTGCGAAACGCTTTAGCAGCCCGTTGGTGCTAGTATGGAGTCAGGGGATGGATGAAGCGGAGAGCCCCGTTTGGAGTGAGGCTGCAAAGGGCATGCCAAAGGAAGTGTTTTGCTGTGCCAAGACTCGTGCTGCGCACGCTTTGTGCTTGGAGTGAGAAACAGGTTCCTTGGTGTTTTCTGCGAAACGCTTTAGCAGCCCGTTGGTGCTAGTATGGAGTCAGGGGATGGATGAAGCGGAGAGTCCCGTTTGGAGTGAGGCTGCAAAGGGCATGCCAAAGGAAGTGTTTTGCTGTGCCAAGACTCGTGCTGCGCACGCTTTGTGCTTGGAGTGAGAAACAGGTTCCTTGGTGTTTTCTGCGAAACGCTTTAGCAGCCCGTTGGTGCTAGTATGGAGTCAGGGGATGGATGAAGCGGAGAGCCCCGTTTGGAGTGAGGCAGCAAAGGGCATGCCAAAGGAAGTGTTTTGCTGTGCCAAGACTCGTGCTGCGCACGCTTTGTGCTTGGAGTGAGAAACAGGTTCCTTGGTGTTTTCTGCGAAACGCTTTAGCAGCCCGTTGGTGCTAGTATGGAGTCAGGGGATGGATGAAGCGGAGAGCCCCGTTTGGAGTGAGGCTGCAAAGGGCATGCCAAAGGAAGTGTTCTGCTGTGCCAAGACTCGTGCTGCGCACGCTTTGTGCTTGGAGTGAGAAACAGGTTCCTTGGTGTTTTCTGCGAAACGCTTTAGCAGCCCGTTGGTGCTAGTATGGAGTCAGGGGATGGATGAAGCGGAGAGCCCCGTTTGGAGTGAGGCTGCAAAGGGCATGCCAAAGGAAGTGTTTTGCTGTGCCAAGACTCGTGCTGCGCACGCTTTGTGCTTGGAGTGAGAAACAGGTTCCTTGGTGTTTTCTGCGAAACGCTTTAGCAGCCCGTTGGTGCTAGTATGGAGTCAGGGGATGGATGAAGCGGAGAGCCCCATTTGGAGTGAGGCTGCAAAGGGCATGCCAAAGGAAGTGTTTTGCTGTGCCAAGACTCGTGCTGCGCACCCTTTGTGCTTGGAGTGAGAAACAGGTTCCTTGGTGTTTTCTGCGAAACGCTTTAGCAGCCCGTTGGTGCTAGTATGGAGTCAGGGGATGGATGAAGCGGAGAGCCCCGTTTGGAGTGAGGCTGCAAAGGGCATGCCAAAGGAAGTGTTCTGCTGTGCCAAGACTCGTGCTGCGCACGCTTTGTGCTTGGAGTGAGAAACAGGTTCCTTGGTGTTTTCTGCGAAACGCTTTAGCAGCCCGTTGGTGCTAGTATGGAGTCAGGGGATGGATGAAGCGGAGAGCCCCATTTGGAGTGAGGCTGCAAAGGGCATGCCAAAGGAAGTGTTTTGCTGTGCCAAGACTCGTGCTGCGCACGCTTTGTGCTTGGAGTGAGAAACAGGTTCCTTGGTGTTTTCTGCGAAACGCTTTAGCAGCCCGTTGGTGCTAGTATGGAGTCAGGGGATGGATGAAGCGGAGAGCCCCATTTGGAGTGAGGCTGCAAAGGGCATGCCAAAGGAAGTGTTTTGCTGTGCCAAGACTCATGCTGCGCACGCTTTGTGGTTGGAGTGAGAAACAGGTTCCTTGGTGTTTTCTGCGAAACGCTTTAGCAGCCCGTTGGTGCTAGTATGGAGTCAGGGAATGGATGAAGCGGAGAGCCCCGTTTGGAGTGAGGCTGCAAAGGGCATGCCAAAGGAAGTGTTCTGCTGTGCCAAGACTCGTGCTGCGCACGCTTTGTGCTTGGAGTGAGAAACAGGTTCCTTGGTGTTTTCTGCGAAACGCTTTAGCAGCCCGTTGGTGCTAGTATGGAGTCAGGGGATGGATGAAGCGGAGGGCCCCGTTTGGAGTGAGGCTGCAAAGGGCATGCCAAGGGAAGTGTTTTGCTGTGCCAAGACTCGTGCTGCGCACGCTTTGTGCTTGGAGTGAGAAACAGGTTCCTTGGTGTTTTCTGCGAAACGCTTTAGCAGCCCGTTGGTGCTAGTATGGAGTCAGGGGATGGATGAAGCGGAGAGCCCCATTTGGAGTGAGGCTGCAAAGGGCATGCCAAAGGAAGTGTTTTGCTGTGCCAAGACTCGTGCTGCGCACGCTTTGTGCTTGGAGTGAGAAACAGGTTCCTTGGTGTTTTCTGCGAAACGCTTTAGCAGCCCGTTGGTGCTAGTATGGAGTCAGGGGATGGATGAAGCGGAGAGCCCCATTTGGAGTGAGGCTGCAAAGGGCATGCCAAAGGAAGTGTTTTGCTGTGCCAAGACTCGTGCTGCGCACGCTTTGTGCTTGGAGTGAGAAACAGGTTCCTTGGTGTTTTCTGCGAAACGCTTTAGCAGCCCGTTGGTGCTAGTATGGAGTCAGGGGATGGATGAAGCGGAGAGCCCCGTTTGGAGTGAGGCTGCAAAGGGCATGCCAAAGGAAGTGTTCTGCTGTGCCAAGACTCGTGCTGCGCACGCTTTGTGCTTGGAGTGAGAAACAGGTTCCTTGGTGTTTTCTGCGAAACGCTTTAGCAGCCCGTTGGTGCTAGTATGGAGTCAGGGGATGGATGAAGCGGAGAGCCCCGTTTGGAGTGAGGCTGCAAAGGGCATGCCAAAGGAAGTGTTCTGCTGTGCCAAGACTCGTGCTGCGCACGCTTTGTGCTTGGAGTGAGAAACAGGTTCCTCGGTGTTTTCTGCGAAACGCTTTAGCAGCCCGTTGGTGCTAGTATGGAGTCAGGGGATGGATGAAGCGGAGAGCCCCGTTTGGAGTGAGGCTGCAAAGGGCATGCCAAAGGAAGTGTTTTGCTGTGCCAAGACTCGTGCTGCGCACGCTTTGTGCTTGGAGTGAGAAACAGGTTCCTTGGTGTTTTCTGCGAAACGCTTTAGCAGCCCGTTGGTGCTAGTATGGAGTCAGGGGATGGATGAAGCGGAGAGCCCCGTTTGGAGTGAGGCTGCAAAGGGCATGCCAAAGGAAGTGTTTTGCTGTGCCAAGACTCGTGCTGCGCACCCTTTGTGCTTGGAGTGAGAAACAGGTTCCTTGGTGTTTTCTGCGAAACGCTTTAGCAGCCCGTTGGTGCTAGTATGGAGTCAGGGGATGGATGAAGCGGAGAGCCCCGTTTGGAGTGAGGCTGCAAAGGGCATGCCAAAGGAAGTGTTCTGCTGTGCCAAGACTCGTGCTGCGCACGCTTTGTGCTTGGAGTGAGAAACAGGTTCCTTGGTGTTTTCTGCGAAACGCTTTAGCAGCCCGTTGGTGCTAGTATGGAGTCAGGGGATGGATGAAGCGGAGAGCCCCATTTGGAGTGAGGCTGCAAAGGGCATGCCAAAGGAAGTGTTTTGCTGTGCCAAGACTCGTGCTGCGCACGCTTTGTGCTTGGAGTGAGAAACAGGTTCCTTGGTGTTTTCTGCGAAACGCTTTAGCAGCCCGTTGGTGCTAGTATGGAGTCAGGGGATGGATGAAGCGGAGAGCCCCATTTGGAGTGAGGCTGCAAAGGGCATGCCAAAGGAAGTGTTTTGCTGTGCCAAGACTCATGCTGCGCACGCTTTGTGGTTGGAGTGAGAAACAGGTTCCTTGGTGTTTTCTGCGAAACGCTTTAGCAGCCCGTTGGTGCTAGTATGGAGTCAGGGAATGGATGAAGCGGAGAGCCCCGTTTGGAGTGAGGCTGCAAAGGGCATGCCAAAGGAAGTGTTTTGCTGTGCCAAGACTCGTGCTGCGCACGCTTTGTGCTTGGAGTGAGAAACAGGTTCCTTGGTGTTTTCTGCGAAACGCTTTAGCAGCCCGTTGGTGCTAGTATGGAGTCAGGGGATGGATGAAGCGGAGGGCCCCGTTTGGAGTGAGGCTGCAAAGGGCATGCCAAGGGAAGTGTTTTGCTGTGCCAAGACTCGTGCTGCGCACGCTTTGTGCTTGGAGTGAGAAACAGGTTCCTTGGTGTTTTCTGCGAAACGCTTTAGCAGCCCGTTGGTGCTAGTATGGAGTCAGGGGATGGATGAAGCGGAGAGCCCCATTTGGAGTGAGGCTGCAAAGGGCATGCCAAAGGAAGTGTTTTGCTGTGCCAAGACTCGTGCTGCGCACGCTTTGTGCTTGGAGTGAGAAACAGGTTCCTTGGTGTTTTCTGCGAAACGCTTTAGCAGCCCGTTGGTGCTAGTATGGAGTCAGGGGATGGATGAAGCGGAGAGCCCCATTTGGAGTGAGGCTGCAAAGGGCATGCCAAAGGAAGTGTTTTGCTGTGCCAAGACTCGTGCTGCGCACGCTTTGTGCTTGGAGTGAGAAACAGGTTCCTCGGTGTTTTCTGCGAAACGCTTTAGCAGCCCGTTGGTGCTAGTATGGAGTCAGGGGATGGATGAAGCGGAGAGCCCCGTTTGGAGTGAGGCTGCAAAGGGCATGCCAAAGGAAGTGTTTTGCTGTGCCAAGACTCGTGCTGCGCACGCTTTGTGCTTGGAGTGAGAAACAGGTTCCTTGGTGTTTTCTGCGAAACGCTTTAGCAGCCCGTTGGTGCTAGTATGGAGTCAGGGGATGGATGAAGCGGAGAGCCCCGTTTGGAGTGAGGCTGCAAAGGGCATGCCAAAGGAAGTGTTCTGCTGTGCCAAGACTCGTGCTGCGCACGCTTTGTGCTTGGAGTGAGAAACAGGTTCCTCGGTGTTTTCTGCGAAACGCTTTAGCAGCCCGTTGGTGCTAGTATGGAGTCAGGGGATGGATGAAGCGGAGAGCCCCGTTTGGAGTGAGGCTGCAAAGGGCATGCCAAAGGAAGTGTTCTGCTGTGCCAAGACTCGTGCTGCGCACGCTTTGTGCTTGGAGTGAGAAACAGGTTCCTCGGTGTTTTCTGCGAAACGCTTTAGCAGCCCGTTGGTGCTAGTATGGAGTCAGGGGATGGATGAAGCGGAGAGCCCCGTTTGGAGTGAGGCTGCAAAGGGCATGCCAAAGGAAGTGTTTTGCTGTGCCAAGACTCGTGCTGCGCACGCTTTGTGCTTGGAGTGAGAAACAGGTTCCTTGGTGTTTTCTGCGAAACGCTTTAGCAGCCCGTTGGTGCTAGTATGGAGTCAGGGGATGGATGAAGCGGAGAGCCCCATTTGGAGTGAGGCTGCAAAGGGCATGCCAAAGGAAGTGTTTTGCTGTGCCAAGACTCATGCTGCGCACGCTTTGTGGTTGGAGTGAGAAACAGGTTCCTTGGTGTTTTCTGCGAAACGCTTTAGCAGCCCGTTGGTGCTAGTATGGAGTCAGGGGATGGATGAAGCGGAGAGCCCCGTTTGGAGTGAGGCTGCAAAGGGCATGCCAAGGGAAGTGTTCTGCTGTGCCAAGACTCGTGCTGCGCACGCTTTGTGCTTGGAGTGAGAAACAGGTTCCTTGGTGTTTTCTGCGAAACGCTTTAGCAGCCCGTTGGTGCTAGTATGGAGTCAGGGGATGGATGAAGCGGAGAGCCCCGTTTGGAGTGAGGCTGCAAAGGGCATGCCAAAGGAAGTGTTTTGCTGTGCCAAGACTCGTGCTGCGCACGCTTTGTGCTTGGAGTGAGAAACAGGTTCCTTGGTGTTTTCTGCGAAACGCTTTAGCAGCCCGTTGGTGCTAGTATGGAGTCAGGGGATGGATGAAGCGGAGAGCCCCGTTTGGAGTGAGGCTGCAAAGGGCATGCCAAAGGAAGTGTTTTGCTGTGCCAAGACTCGTGCTGCGCACGCTTTGTGCTTGGAGTGAGAAACAGGTTCCTTGGTGTTTTCTGCGAAACGCTTTAGCAGCCCGTTGGTGCTAGTATGGAGTCAGGGGATGGATGAAGCGGAGAGCCCCGTTTGGAGTGAGGCTGCAAAGGGCATGCCAAGGGAAGTGTTCTGCTTTGCCAAGACTCGTGCTGCGCACGCTTTGTGCTTGGAGTGAGAAACAGGTTCCTTGGTGTTTTCTGCGAAACGCTTTAGCAGCCCGTTGGTGCTAGTATGGAGTCAGGGGATGGATGAAGCGGAGAGCCCCGTTTGGAGTGAGGCTGCAAAGGGCATGCCAAGGGAAGTGTTCTGCTGTGCCAAGACTCGTGCTGCGCACGCTTTGTGCTTGGAGTGAGAAACAGGTTCCTTGGTGTTTTCTGCGAAACGCTTTAGCAGCCCGTTGGTGCTAGTATGGAGTCAGGGGATGGATGAAGCGGAGAGCCCCGTTTGGAGTGAGGCTGCAAAGGGCATGCCAAAGGAAGTGTTTTGCTGTGCCAAGACTCGTGCTGCGCACGCTTTGTGCTTGGAGTGAGAAACAGGTTCCTTGGTGTTTTCTGCGAAACGCTTTAGCAGCCCGTTGGTGCTAGTATGGAGTCAGGGGATGGATGAAGCGGAGAGCCCCGTTTGGAGTGAGGCTGCAAAGGGCATGCCAAAGGAAGTGTTTTGCTGTGCCAAGACTCGTGCTGCGCACGCTTTGTGCTTGGAGTGAGAAACAGGTTCCTTGGTGTTTTCTGCGAAACGCTTTAGCAGCCCGTTGGTGCTAGTATGGAGTCAGGGGATGGATGAAGCGGAGAGCCCCGTTTGGAGTGAGGCTGCAAAGGGCATGCCAAAGGAAGTGTTTTGCTGTGCCAAGACTCGTGCTGCGCACGCTTTGTGCTTGGAGTGAGAAACAGGTTCCTTGGTGTTTTCTGCGAAACGCTTTAGCAGGCCGTTGGTGCTAGTATGGAGTCAGGGGATGGATGAAGCGGAGAGCCCCGTTTGGAGTGAGGCTGCAAAGGGCATGCCAAAGGAAGTGTTTTGCTGTGCCAAGACTCGTGCTGCGCACGCTTTGTGGTTGGAGTGAGAAACAGGTTCCTCGGTGTTTTCTGCGAAACGCTTTAGCAGCCCGTTGGTGCTAGTATGGAGTCAGGGGATGGATGAAGCGGAGAGCCCCGTTTGGAGTGAGGCTGCAAAGGGCATGCCAAAGGAAGTGTTTTGCTGTGCCAAGACTCGTGCTGCGCACGCTTTGTGCTTGGAGTGAGAAACAGGTTCCTCGGTGTTTTCTGCGAAACGCTTTAGCAGCCCGTTGGTGCTAGTAGGGAGTCAGGGGATGGATGAAGCGGAGAGCCCCGTTTGGAGTGAGGCTGCAAAGGGCATGCCAAAGGAAGTGTTTTGCTGTGCCAAGACTCGTGCTGCGCACGCTTTGTGGTTGGAGTGAGAAACAGGTTCCTCGGTGTTTTCTGCGAAACGCTTTAGCAGGCCGTTGGTGCTAGTATGGAGTCAGGGGATGGATGAAGCGGAGAGCCCCGTTTGGAGTGAGGCTGCAAAGGGCATGCCAAAGGAAGTGTTTTGCTGTGCCAAGACTCGTGCTGCGCACGCTTTGTGCTTGGAGTGAGAAACAGGTTCCTTGGTGTTTTCTGCGAAACGCTTTAGCAGCCCGTTGGTGCTAGTATGGAGTCAGGGGATGGATGAAGCGGAGAGCCCCGTTTGGAGTGAGGCTGCAAAGGGCATGCCAAAGGAAGTGTTTTGCTGTGCCAAGACTCGTGCTGCGCACGCATTGTGGTTGGAGTGAGAAACAGGTTCCTTGGTGTTTTCTGCGAAACGCTTTAGCAGGCCGTTGGTGCTAGTATGGAGTCAGGGGATGGATGAAGCGGAGAGCCCCGTTTGGAGTGAGGCTGCAAAGGGCATGCCAAAGGAAGTGTTTTGCTGTGCCAGGACTCGTGCTGCGCACGCTTTGTGGTTGGAGTGAGAAACAGGTTCCTTGGTGTTTTCTGCGAAACGCTTTAGCAGCCCGTTGGTGCTAGTATGGAGTCAGGGGATGGATGAAGCGGAGAGCCCCGTTTGTAGTGAGGCTGCAAAGGGCATGCCAAAGGAAGTGTTTTGCTGTGCCAAGACTCGTGCTGCGCACGCTTTGTGCTTGGAGTGAGAAACAGGTTCCTTGGTGTTTTCTGCGAAACGCTTTAGCAGCCCGTTGGTGCTAGTATGGAGTCAGGGGATGGATGAAGCGGAGAGCCCCGTTTGGAGTGAGGCTGCAAAGGGCATGCCAAAGGAAGTGTTTTGCTGTGCCAAGACTCGTGCTGCGCACGCTTTGTGGTTGGAGTGAGAAACAGGTTCCTTGGTGTTTTCTGCGAAACGCTTTAGCAGCCCGTTGGTGCTAGTACGGAGTCAGGGGATGGATGAAGCGGAGAGCCCCGTTTGGAGTGAGGCTGCAAAGGGCATGCCAAAGGAAGTGTTTTGCTGTGCCAAGACTCGTGCTGCGCACGCTTTGTGCTTGGAGTGAGAAACAGGTTCCTTGGTGTTTTCTGCGAAACGCTTTAGCAGCCCGTTGGTGCTAGTATGGAGTCAGGGGATGGATGAAGCGGAGAGCCCCGTTTGGAGTGAGGCTGCAAAGGGCATGCCAAAGGAAGTGTTTTGCTGTGCCAAGACTCGTGCTGCGCACGCTTTGTGCTTGGAGTGAGAAACAGGTTCCTTGGTGTTTTCTGCGAAACGCTTTAGCAGCCCGTTGGTGCTAGTACGGAGTCAGGGGATGGATGAAGCGGAGAGCCCCGTTTGGAGTGAGGCTGCAAAGGGCATGCCAAAGGAAGTGTTTTGCTGTGCCAAGACTCGTGCTGCGCACGCTTTGTGCTTGGAGTGAGAAACAGGTTCCTTGGTGTTTTCTGCGAAACGCTTTAGCAGCCCGTTGGTGCTAGTACGGAGTCAGGGGATGGATGAAGCGGAGAGCCCCGTTTGGAGTGAGGCTGCAAAGGGCATGCCAAGAGAAGTGTTTTGCTGTGCCAAGACTCGTGCTGCGCACGCTTTGTGGTTGGAGTGAGAAACAGGTTCCTTGGTGTTTTCTGCGAAACGCTTTAGCAGCCCATTGGTGCTAGTAGGGAGTCAGGGGATGGATGAAGCGGAGAGCCCCGTTTGGAGTGAGGCTGCAAAGGGCATGCCAAGAGAAGTGTTTTGCTGTGCCAAGACTCGTGCTGCGCACGCTTTGTGGTTGGAGTGAGAAACAGGTTCCTTGGTGTTTTCTGCGAAACGCTTTAGCAGGCCGTTGGTGCTAGTATGGAGTCAGGGGATGGATGAAGCGGAGAGCCCCGTTTGGAGTGAGGCTGCAAAGGGCATGCCAAAGGAAGTGTTTTGCTGTGCCAAGACTCGTGCTGCGCACGCTTTGTGCTTGGAGTGAGAAACAGGTTCCCTGGTGTTTTCTGCGAAACGCTTTAGCAGCCCGTTGGTGCTAGTATGGAGTCAGGGGATGGATGAAGCGGAGAGCCCCGTTTGGAGTGAGGCTGCAAAGGGCATGCCAAAGGAAGTGTTTTGCTGTGCCAAGACTCGTGCTGCGCACGCTTTGTGGTTGGAGTGAGAAACAGGTTCCTTGGTGTTTTCTGCGAAACGCTTTAGCAGCCCGTTGGTGCTAGTATGGAGTCAGGGGATGGATGAAGCGGAGAGCCCCGTTTGGAGTGAGGCTGCAAAGGGCATGCCAAGAGAAGTGTTTTGCTGTGCCAAGACTCGTGCTGCGCACGCTTTGTGGTTGGAGTGAGAAACAGGTTCCTTGGTGTTTTCTGCGAAACGCTTTAGCAGCCCGTTGGTGCTAGTATGGAGTCAGGGGATGGATGAAGCGGAGAGCCCTGTTTGGAGTGAGGCTGCAAAGGGCATGCCAAAGGAAGTGTTTTGCTGTGCCAAGACTCGTGCTGCGCACGCTTTGTGCTTGGAGTGAGAAACAGGTTCCTTGGTGTTTTCTGCGAAACGCTTTAGCAGCCCGTTGGTGCTAGTATGGAGTCAGGGGATGGATGAAGCGGAGAGCCCTGTTTGGAGTGAGGCTGCAAAGGGCATGCCACAGGAAGTGTTTTGCTGTGCCAAGACTCGTGCTGCGCACGCTTTGTGCTTGGAGTGAGAAACAGGTTCCTTGGTGTTTTCTGCGAAACGCTTTAGCAGACCGTTGGTGCTAGTACGGAGTCAGGGGATGGATGAAGCGGAGAGCCCCGTTTGGAGTGAGGCTGCAAAGGACATGCCAAAGGAAGTGTTTTGCTGTGCCAAGACTCGTGCTGCGCACGCTTTGTGGTTGGAGTGAGAAACAGGTTCCTTGGTGTTTTCTGCGAAACGCTTTAGCAGCCCATTGGTGCTAGTAGGGAGTCAGGGGATGGATGAAGCGGAGAGCCCCGTTTGGAGTGAGGCTGCAAAGGGCATGCCAAGAGAAGTGTTTTGCTGTGCCAAGACTCGTGCTGCGCACGCTTTGTGGTTGGAGTGAGAAACAGGTTCCTTGGTGTTTTCTGCGAAACGCTTTAGCAGCCCGTTGGTGCTAGTATGGAGTCAGGGGATGGATGAAGCGGAGAGCCCCGTTTGGAGTGAGGCTGCAAAAGGCATGCCAAAGGAAGTGTTTTGCTGTGCCAGGACTCGTGCTGCGCACGCTTTGTGCTTGGAGTGAGAAACAGGTTCCTTGGTGTTTTCTGCGAAACGCTTTAGCAGCCCGTTGGTGCTAGCAGGGAGTCAGGGGATGGATGAAGCGGAGAGCCCCGTTTGGAGTGAGGCTGCAAAGGGCATGCCAAAGGAAGTGTTTTGCTGTGCCAAGACTCGTGCTGCGCACGCTTTGTGGTTGGAGTGAGAAACAGGTTCCTTGGTGTTTTCTGCGAAACGCTTTAGCAGCCCGTTGGTGCTAGTAGGGAGTCAGGGGATGGATGAAGCGGAGAGCCCCGTTTGGAGTGAGGCTGCAAAGGGCATGCCAAAGGAAGTGTTTTGCTGTGCCAAGACTCGTGCTGCGCACGCTTTGTGCTTGGAGTGAGAAACAGGTTCCTTGGTGTTTTCTGCGAAACGCTTTAGCAGCCCGTTGGTGCTAGTATGGAGTCAGGGGATGGATGAAGCGGAGAGCCCCGTTTGGAGTGAGGCTGCAAAGGGCATGCCAAGAGAAGTGTTTTGCTGTGCCAAGACTCGTGCTGCGCACGCTTTGTGGTTGGAGTGAGAAACAGGTTCCTTGGTGTTTTCTGCGAAACGCTTTAGCAGCCCGTTGGTGCTAGTATGGAGTCAGGGGATGGATGAAGCGGAGAGCCCCGTTTGGAGTGAGGCTGCAAAGGGCATGCCAAAGGAAGTGTTTTGCTGTGCCAAGACTCGTGCTGCGCACGCTTTGTGCTTGGAGTGAGAAACAGGTTCCTTGGTGTTTTCTGCGAAACGCTTTAGCAGCCCGTTGGTGCTAGTATGGAGTCAGGGGATGGATGAAGCGGAGAGCCCTGTTTGGAGTGAGGCTGCAAAGGGCATGCCACAGGAAGTGTTTTGCTGTGCCAAGACTCGTGCTGCGCACGCTTTGTGCTTGGAGTGAGAAACAGGTTCCTTGGTGTTTTCTGCGAAACGCTTTAGCAGACCGTTGGTGCTAGTACGGAGTCAGGGGATGGATGAAGCGGAGAGCCCCGTTTGGAGTGAGGCTGCAAAGGGCATGCCAAAGGAAGTGTTTTGCTGTGCCAAGACTCGTGCTGCGCACGCTTTGTGGTTGGAGTGAGAAACAGGTTCCTTGGTGTTTTCTGCGAAACGCTTTAGCAGCCCATTGGTGCTAGTAGGGAGTCAGGGGATGGATGAAGCGGAGAGCCCCGTTTGGAGTGAGGCTGCAAAGGGCATGCCAAGAGAAGTGTTTTGCTGTGCCAAGACTCGTGCTGCGCACGCTTTGTGGTTGGAGTGAGAAACAGGTTCCTTGGTGTTTTCTGCGAAACGCTTTAGCAGCCCGTTGGTGCTAGTATGGAGTCAGGGGATGGATGAAGCGGAGAGCCCCGTTTGGAGTGAGGCTGCAAAAGGCATGCCAAAGGAAGTGTTTTGCTGTGCCAGGACTCGTGCTGCGCACGCTTTGTGCTTGGAGTGAGAAACAGGTTCCTTGGTGTTTTCTGCGAAACGCTTTAGCAGCCCGTTGGTGCTAGTAGGGAGTCAGGGGATGGATGAAGCGGAGAGCCCCGTTTGGAGTGAGGCTGCAAAGGGCATGCCAAAGGAAGTGTTTTGCTGTGCCAAGACTCGTGCTGCGCACGCTTTGTGCTTGGAGTGAGAAACAGGTTCCTTGGTGTTTTCTGCGAAACGCTTTAGCAGCCCGTTGGTGCTAGTACGGAGTCAGGGGATGGATGAAGCGGAGAGCCCCGTTTGGAGTGAGGCTGCAAAGGGCATGCCAAAGGAAGTGTTTTGCTGTGCCAAGACTCGTGCTGCGCACGCTTTGTGGTTGGAGTGAGAAACAGGTTCCTTGGTGTTTTCTGCGAAACGCTTTAGCAGCCCGTTGGTGCTAGTAGGGAGTCAGGGGATGGATGAAGCGGAGAGCCCCGTTTGGAGTGAGGCTGCAAAAGGCATGCCAAAGGAAGTGTTTTGCTGTGCCAGGACTCGTGCTGCGCACGCTTTGTGCTTGGAGTGAGAAACAGGTTCCTTGGTGTTTTCTGCGAAACGCTTTAGCAGCCCGTTGGTGCTAGTAGGGAGTCAGGGGATGGATGAAGCGGAGAGCCCCGTTTGGAGTGAGGCTGCAAAGGGCATGCCAAAGGAAGTGTTTTGCTGTGCCAAGACTCGTGCTGCGCACGCTTTGTGCTTGGAGTGAGAAACAGGTTCCTTGGTGTTTTCTGCGAAACGCTTTAGCAGCCCGTTGGTGCTAGTACGGAGTCAGGGGATGGATGAAGCGGAGAGCCCCGTTTGGAGTGAGGCTGCAAAGGGCATGCCAAAGGAAGTGTTTTGCTGTGCCAAGACTCGTGCTGCGCACGCTTTGTGGTTGGAGTGAGAAACAGGTTCCTTGGTGTTTTCTGCGAAACGCTTTAGCAGCCCGTTGGTGCTAGTAGGGAGTCAGGGGATGGATGAAGCGGAGAGCCCCGTTTGGAGTGAGGCTGCAAAGGGCATGCCAAAGGAAGTGTTTTGCTGTGCCAGGACTCGTGCTGCGCACGCTTTGTGGTTGGAGTGAGAAACAGGTTCCTTGGTGTTTTCTGCGAAACGCTTTAGCAGCCCGTTGGTGCTAGTATGGAGTCAGGGGATGGATGAAGCGGAGAGCCCCGTTTGGAGTGAGGCTGCAAAGGGCATGCCAAAGGAAGTGTTTTGCTGTGCCAAGACTCGTGCTGCGCACGCTTTGTGGTTGGAGTGAGAAACAGGTTCCTTGGTGTTTTCTGCGAAACGCTTTAGCAGCCCGTTGGTGCTAGTATGGAGTCAGGGGATGGATGAAGCGGAGAGCCCCGTTTGGAGTGAGGCTGCAAAGGGCATGCCAAAGGAAGTGTTTTGCTGTGCCAAGACTCGTGCTGCGCACGCTTTGTGCTTGGAGTGAGAAACAGGTTCCTCGGTGTTTTCTGCGAAACGCTTTAGCAGCCCGTTGGTGCTAGTATGGAGTCAGGGGATGGATGAAGCGGAGAGCCCCGTTTGGAGTGAGGCTGCAAAGGGCATGCCAAAGGAAGTGTTTTGCTGTGCCAAGACTCGTGCTGCGCACGCTTTGTGGTTGGAGTGAGAAACAGGTTCCTCGGTGTTTTCTGCGAAACGCTTTAGCAGCCCGTTGGTGCTAGTATGGAGTCAGGGGATGGATGAAGCGGAGAGCCCCGTTTGGAGTGAGGCTGCAAAGGGCATGCCAAAGGAAGTGTTTTGCTGTGCCAAGACTCGTGCTGCGCACGCTTTGTGCTTGGAGTGAGAAACAGGTTCCTTGGTGTTTTCTGCGAAACGCTTTAGCAGCCCGTTGGTGCTAGTAGGGAGTCAGGGGATGGATGAAGCGGAGAGCCCCGTTTGGAGTGAGGCTGCAAAGGGCATGCCAAAGGAAGTGTTTTGCTGTGCCAAGACTCGTGCTGCGCACGCTTTGTGGTTGGAGTGAGAAACAGGTTCCTCGGTGTTTTCTGCGAAACGCTTTAGCAGCCCGTTGGTGCTAGTATGGAGTCAGGGGATGGATGAAGCGGAGAGCCCCGTTTGGAGTGAGGCTGCAAAGGGCATGCCAAAGGAAGTGTTTTGCTGTGCCAAGACTCGTGCTGCGCACGCTTTGTGGTTGGAGTGAGAAACAGGTTCCTTGGTGTTTTCTGCGAAACGCTTTAGCAGCCCGTTGGTGCTAGTATGGAGTCAGGGGATGGATGAAGCGGAGAGCCCCGTTTGGAGTGAGGCTGCAAAGGGCATGCCAAAGGAAGTGTTTTGCTGTGCCAAGACTCGTGCTGCGCACGCATTGTGGTTGGAGTGAGAAACAGGTTCCTTGGTGTTTTCTGCGAAACGCTTTAGCAGCCCGTTGGTGCTAGTATGGAGTCAGGGGATGGATGAAGCGGAGAGCCCCGTTTGGAGTGAGGCTGCAAAGGGCATGCCAAAGGAAGTGTTTTGCTGTGCCAGGACTCGTGCTGCGCACGCTTTGTGGTTGGAGTGAGAAACAGGTTCCTTGGTGTTTTCTGCGAAACGCTTTAGCAGCCCGTTGGTGCTAGTACGGAGTCAGGGGATGGATGAAGCGGAGAGCCCCGTTTGGAGTGAGGCTGCAAAGGACATGCCAAAGGAAGTGTTTTGCTGTGCCAAGACTCGTGCTGCGCACGCTTTGTGGTTGGAGTGAGAAACAGGTTCCTTGGTGTTTTCTGCGAAACGCTTTAGCAGCCCATTGGTGCTAGTAGGGAGTCAGGGGATGGATGAAGCGGAGAGCCCCGTTTGGAGTGAGGCTGCAAAGGGCATGCCAAGAGAAGTGTTTTGCTGTGCCAAGACTCGTGCTGCGCACGCTTTGTGGTTGGAGTGAGAAACAGGTTCCTTGGTGTTTTCTGCGAAACGCTTTAGCAGCCCGTTGGTGCTAGTATGGAGTCAGGGGATGGATGAAGCGGAGAGCCCCGTTTGGAGTGAGGCTGCAAAAGGCATGCCAAAGGAAGTGTTTTGCTGTGCCAGGACTCGTGCTGCGCACGCTTTGTGCTTGGAGTGAGAAACAGGTTCCTTGGTGTTTTCTGCGAAACGCTTTAGCAGCCCGTTGGTGCTAGCAGGGAGTCAGGGGATGGATGAAGCGGAGAGCCCCGTTTGGAGTGAGGCTGCAAAGGGCATGCCAAAGGAAGTGTTTTGCTGTGCCAAGACTCGTGCTGCGCACGCTTTGAGCTTGGAGTGAGAAACAGGTTCCTTGGTGTTTTCTGCGAAACGCTTTAGCAGCCCGTTGGTGCTAGTAGGGAGTCAGGGGATGGATGAAGCGGAGAGCCCCGTTTGGAGTGAGGCTGCAAAGGGCATGCCAAAGGAAGTGTTTTGCTGTGCCAAGACTCGTGCTGCGCACGCTTTGTGCTTGGAGTGAGAAACAGGTTCCTTGGTGTTTTCTGCGAAACGCTTTAGCAGCCCGTTGGTGCTAGTATGGAGTCAGGGGATGGATGAAGCGGAGAGCCCCGTTTGGAGTGAGGCTGCAAAGGGCATGCCAAGAGAAGTGTTTTGCTGTGCCAAGACTCGTGCTGCGCACGCTTTGTGGTTGGAGTGAGAAACAGGTTCCTTGGTGTTTTCTGCGAAACGCTTTAGCAGCCCGTTGGTGCTAGTATGGAGTCAGGGGATGGATGAAGCGGAGAGCCCCGTTTGGAGTGAGGCTGCAAAGGGCATGCCAAAGGAAGTGTTTTGCTGTGCCAAGACTCGTGCTGCGCACGCATTGTGGTTGGAGTGAGAAACAGGTTCCTTGGTGTTTTCTGCGAAACGCTTTAGCAGCCCGTTGGTGCTAGTATGGAGTCAGGGGATGGATGAAGCGGAGAGCCCCGTTTGGAGTGAGGCTGCAAAGGGCATGCCAAAGGAAGTGTTTTGCTGTGCCAGGACTCGTGCTGCGCACGCTTTGTGGTTGGAGTGAGAAACAGGTTCCTTGGTGTTTTCTGCGAAACGCTTTAGCAGCCCGTTGGTGCTAGTACGGAGTCAGGGGATGGATGAAGCGGAGAGCCCCGTTTGGAGTGAGGCTGCAAAGGACATGCCAAAGGAAGTGTTTTGCTGTGCCAAGACTCGTGCTGCGCACGCTTTGTGGTTGGAGTGAGAAACAGGTTCCTTGGTGTTTTCTGCGAAACGCTTTAGCAGCCCATTGGTGCTAGTAGGGAGTCAGGGGATGGATGAAGCGGAGAGCCCCGTTTGGAGTGAGGCTGCAAAGGGCATGCCAAGAGAAGTGTTTTGCTGTGCCAAGACTCGTGCTGCGCACGCTTTGTGGTTGGAGTGAGAAACAGGTTCCTTGGTGTTTTCTGCGAAACGCTTTAGCAGCCCGTTGGTGCTAGTATGGAGTCAGGGGATGGATGAAGCGGAGAGCCCCGTTTGGAGTGAGGCTGCAAAAGGCATGCCAAAGGAAGTGTTTTGCTGTGCCAGGACTCGTGCTGCGCACGCTTTGTGCTTGGAGTGAGAAACAGGTTCCTTGGTGTTTTCTGCGAAACGCTTTAGCAGCCCGTTGGTGCTAGCAGGGAGTCAGGGGATGGATGAAGCGGAGAGCCCCGTTTGGAGTGAGGCTGCAAAGGGCATGCCAAAGGAAGTGTTTTGCTGTGCCAAGACTCGTGCTGCGCACGCTTTGAGCTTGGAGTGAGAAACAGGTTCCTTGGTGTTTTCTGCGAAACGCTTTAGCAGCCCGTTGGTGCTAGTAGGGAGTCAGGGGATGGATGAAGCGGAGAGCCCCGTTTGGAGTGAGGCTGCAAAGGGCATGCCAAAGGAAGTGTTTTGCTGTGCCAAGACTCGTGCTGCGCACGCTTTGTGCTTGGAGTGAGAAACAGGTTCCTTGGTGTTTTCTGCGAAACGCTTTAGCAGCCCGTTGGTGCTAGTATGGAGTCAGGGGATGGATGAAGCGGAGAGCCCCGTTTGGAGTGAGGCTGCAAAGGGCATGCCAAGAGAAGTGTTTTGCTGTGCCAAGACTCGTGCTGCGCACGCTTTGTGGTTGGAGTGAGAAACAGGTTCCTTGGTGTTTTCTGCGAAACGCTTTAGCAGCCCGTTGGTGCTAGTATGGAGTCAGGGGATGGATGAAGCGGAGAGCCCCGTTTGGAGTGAGGCTGCAAAGGGCATGCCAAAGGAAGTGTTTTGCTGTGCCAAGACTCGTGCTGCGCACGCTTTGTGCTTGGAGTGAGAAACAGGTTCCTTGGTGTTTTCTGCGAAACGCTTTAGCAGCCCGTTGGTGCTAGTATGGAGTCAGGGGATGGATGAAGCGGAGAGCCCTGTTTGGAGTGAGGCTGCAAAGGGCATGCCACAGGAAGTGTTTTGCTGTGCCAAGACTCGTGCTGCGCACGCTTTGTGCTTGGAGTGAGAAACAGGTTCCTTGGTGTTTTCTGCGAAACGCTTTAGCAGACCGTTGGTGCTAGTACGGAGTCAGGGGATGGATGAAGCGGAGAGCCCCGTTTGGAGTGAGGCTGCAAAGGGCATGCCAAAGGAAGTGTTTTGCTGTGCCAAGACTCGTGCTGCGCACGCTTTGTGGTTGGAGTGAGAAACAGGTTCCTTGGTGTTTTCTGCGAAACGCTTTAGCAGCCCATTGGTGCTAGTAGGGAGTCAGGGGATGGATGAAGCGGAGAGCCCCGTTTGGAGTGAGGCTGCAAAGGGCATGCCAAGAGAAGTGTTTTGCTGTGCCAAGACTCGTGCTGCGCACGCTTTGTGGTTGGAGTGAGAAACAGGTTCCTTGGTGTTTTCTGCGAAACGCTTTAGCAGCCCGTTGGTGCTAGTATGGAGTCAGGGGATGGATGAAGCGGAGAGCCCCGTTTGGAGTGAGGCTGCAAAAGGCATGCCAAAGGAAGTGTTTTGCTGTGCCAGGACTCGTGCTGCGCACGCTTTGTGCTTGGAGTGAGAAACAGGTTCCTTGGTGTTTTCTGCGAAACGCTTTAGCAGCCCGTTGGTGCTAGTAGGGAGTCAGGGGATGGATGAAGCGGAGAGCCCCGTTTGGAGTGAGGCTGCAAAGGGCATGCCAAAGGAAGTGTTTTGCTGTGCCAAGACTCGTGCTGCGCACGCTTTGTGCTTGGAGTGAGAAACAGGTTCCTTGGTGTTTTCTGCGAAACGCTTTAGCAGCCCGTTGGTGCTAGTACGGAGTCAGGGGATGGATGAAGCGGAGAGCCCCGTTTGGAGTGAGGCTGCAAAGGGCATGCCAAAGGAAGTGTTTTGCTGTGCCAAGACTCGTGCTGCGCACGCTTTGTGCTTGGAGTGAGAAACAGGTTCCTTGGTGTTTTCTGCGAAACGCTTTAGCAGCCCGTTGGTGCTAGTAGGGAGTCAGGGGATGGATGAAGCGGAGAGCCCCGTTTGGAGTGAGGCTGCAAAAGGCATGCCAAAGGAAGTGTTTTGCTGTGCCAGGACTCGTGCTGCGCACGCTTTGTGGTTGGAGTGAGAAACAGGTTCCTTGGTGTTTTCTGCGAAACGCTTTAGCAGCCCGTTGGTGCTAGTAGGGAGTCAGGGGATGGATGAAGCGGAGAGCCCCGTTTGGAGTGAGGCTGCAAAGGGCATGCCAAAGGAAGTGTTTTGCTGTGCCAAGACTCGTGCTGCGCACGCTTTGTGCTTGGAGTGAGAAACAGGTTCCTTGGTGTTTTCTGCGAAACGCTTTAGCAGCCCGTTGGTGCTAGTACGGAGTCAGGGGATGGATGAAGCGGAGAGCCCCGTTTGGAGTGAGGCTGCAAAGGGCATGCCAAAGGAAGTGTTTTGCTGTGCCAAGACTCGTGCTGCGCACGCTTTGTGCTTGGAGTGAGAAACAGGTTCCTTGGTGTTTTCTGCGAAACGCTTTAGCAGCCCGTTGGTGCTAGTAGGGAGTCAGGGGATGGATGAAGCGGAGAGCCCCGTTTGGAGTGAGGCTGCAAAGGGCATGCCAAGAGAAGTGTTTTGCTGTGCCAAGACTCGTGCTGCGCACGCTTTGTGGTTGGAGTGAGAAACAGGTTCCTTGGTGTTTTCTGCGAAACGCTTTAGCAGGCCGTTGGTGCTAGTATGGAGTCAGGGGCTGGATGAAGCGGAGAGCCCCGTTTGGAGTGAGGCTGCAAAGGGCATGCCAAAGGAAGTGTTTTGCTGTGCCAAGACTCGTGCTGCGCACGCTTTGTGGTTGGAGTGAGAAACAGGTTCCTTGGTGTTTTCTGCGAAACGCTTTAGCAGCCCGTTGGTGCTAGTATGGAGTCAGGGGATGGATGAAGCGGAGAGCCCCGTTTGGAGTGAGGCTGCAAAGGGCATGCCAAAGGAAGTGTTTTGCTGTGCCAGGACTCGTGCTGCGCACGCTTTGTGCTTGGAGTGAGAAACAGGTTCCTTGGTGTTTTCTGCGAAACGCTTTAGCAGCCCGTTGGTGCTAGTATGGAGTCAGGGGATGGATGAAGCGGAGAGCCCCGTTTGGAGTGAGGCTGCAAAGGGCATGCCAAAGGAAGTGTTTTGCTGTGCCAAGACTCGTGCTGCGCACGCTTTGTGGTTGGAGTGAGAAACAGGTTCCTTGGTGTTTTCTGCGAAACGCTTTAGCAGCCCGTTGGTGCTAGTATGGAGTCAGGGGATGGATGAAGCGGAGAGCCCCGTTTGGAGTGAGGCTGCAAAGGGCATGCCAAAGGAAGTGTTTTGCTGTGCCAAGACTCGTGCTGCGCACGCTTTGTGCTTGGAGTGAGAAACAGGTTCCTTGGTGTTTTCTGCGAAACGCTTTAGCAGCCCGTTGGTGCTAGTATGGAGTCAGGGGATGGATGAAGCGGAGAGCCCCGTTTGGAGTGAGGCTGCAAAGGGCATGCCAAAGGAAGTGTTTTGCTGTGCCAAGACTCGTGCTGCGCACGCTTTGTGGTTGGAGTGAGAAACAGGTTCCTCGGTGTTTTCTGCGAAACGCTTTAGCAGCCCGTTGGTGCTAGTATGGAGTCAGGGGATGGATGAAGCGGAGAGCCCCGTTTGGAGTGAGGCTGCAAAGGGCATGCCAAAGGAAGTGTTTTGCTGTGCCAAGACTCGTGCTGCGCACGCTTTGTGCTTGGAGTGAGAAACAGGTTCCTTGGTGTTTTCTGCGAAACGCTTTAGCAGCCCGTTGGTGCTAGTAGGGAGTCAGGGGATGGATGAAGCGGAGAGCCCCGTTTGGAGTGAGGCTGCAAAGGGCATGCCAAAGGAAGTGTTTTGCTGTGCCAAGACTCGTGCTGCGCACGCTTTGTGGTTGGAGTGAGAAACAGGTTCCTCGGTGTTTTCTGCGAAACGCTTTAGCAGCCCGTTGGTGCTAGTATGGAGTCAGGGGATGGATGAAGCGGAGAGCCCCGTTTGGAGTGAGGCTGCAAAGGGCATGCCAAAGGAAGTGTTTTGCTGTGCCAAGACTCGTGCTGCGCACGCTTTGTGGTTGGAGTGAGAAACAGGTTCCTTGGTGTTTTCTGCGAAACGCTTTAGCAGCCCGTTGGTGCTAGTATGGAGTCAGGGGATGGATGAAGCGGAGAGCCCCGTTTGGAGTGAGGCTGCAAAGGGCATGCCAAAGGAAGTGTTTTGCTGTGCCAAGACTCGTGCTGCGCACGCATTGTGGTTGGAGTGAGAAACAGGTTCCTTGGTGTTTTCTGCGAAACGCTTTAGCAGCCCGTTGGTGCTAGTATGGAGTCAGGGGATGGATGAAGCGGAGAGCCCCGTTTGGAGTGAGGCTGCAAAGGGCATGCCAAAGGAAGTGTTTTGCTGTGCCAGGACTCGTGCTGCGCACGCTTTGTGGTTGGAGTGAGAAACAGGTTCCTTGGTGTTTTCTGCGAAACGCTTTAGCAGCCCGTTGGTGCTAGTACGGAGTCAGGGGATGGATGAAGCGGAGAGCCCCGTTTGGAGTGAGGCTGCAAAGGGCATGCCAAGAGAAGTGTTTTGCTGTGCCAAGACTCGTGCTGCGCACGCTTTGTGCTTGGAGTGAGAAACAGGTTCCTTGATGTTTTCTGCGAAACGCTTTAGCAGCCCGTTGGTGCTAGTATGGAGTCAGGGGATGGATGAAGCGGAGAGCCCCGTTTGGAGTGAGGCTGCAAAGGGCATGCCAAAGGAAGTGTTTTGCTGTGCCAAGACTCGTGCTGCGCACGCTTTGTGGTTGGAGTGAGAAACAGGTTCCTTGGTGTTTTCTGCGAAACGCTTTAGCAGCCCGTTGGTGCTAGTATGGAGTCAGGGGATGGATGAAGCGGAGAGCCCGTTTGGAGTGAGGCTGCAAAGGGCATGCCAAAGGAAGTGTTTTGCTGTGCCAAGACTCGTGCTGCGCACGCTTTGTGCTTGGAGTGAGAAACAGGTTCCTTGGTGTTTTCTGCGAAACGCTTTAGCAGGCCGTTGGTGCTAGTATGGAGTCAGGGGATGGATGAAGCGGAGAGCCCCGTTTGGAGTGAGGCTGCAAAGGGCATGCCAAAGGAAGTGTTTTGCTGTGCCAAGACTCGTGCTGCGCACGCTTTGTGGTTGGAGTGAGAAACAGGTTCCTCGGTGTTTTCTGCGAAACGCTTTAGCAGCCCGTTGGTGCTAGTATGGAGTCAGGGGATGGATGAAGCGGAGAGCCCCGTTTGGAGTGAGGCTGCAAAGGGCATGCCAAAGGAAGTGTTTTGCTGTGCCAAGACTCGTGCTGCGCACGCTTTGTGCTTGGAGTGAGAAACAGGTTCCTCGGTGTTTTCTGCGAAACGCTTTAGCAGCCCGTTGGTGCTAGTAGGGAGTCAGGGGATGGATGAAGCGGAGAGCCCCGTTTGGAGTGAGGCTGCAAAGGGCATGCCAAAGGAAGTGTTTTGCTGTGCCAAGACTCGTGCTGCGCACGCTTTGTGGTTGGAGTGAGAAACAGGTTCCTCGGTGTTTTCTGCGAAACGCTTTAGCAGCCCGTTGGTGCTAGTATGGAGTCAGGGGATGGATGAAGCGGAGAGCCCCGTTTGGAGTGAGGCTGCAAAGGGCATGCCAAAGGAAGTGTTTTGCTGTGCCAAGACTCGTGCTGCGCACGCTTTGTGCTTGGAGTGAGAAACAGGTTCCTTGGTGTTTTCTGCGAAACGCTTTAGCAGCCCGTTGGTGCTAGTATGGAGTCAGGGGATGGATGAAGCGGAGAGCCCCGTTTGGAGTGAGGCTGCAAAGGGCATGCCAAAGGAAGTGTTTTGCTGTGCCAAGACTCGTGCTGCGCACGCATTGTGGTTGGAGTGAGAAACAGGTTCCTTGGTGTTTTCTGCGAAACGCTTTAGCAGCCCGTTGGTGCTAGTATGGAGTCAGGGGATGGATGAAGCGGAGAGCCCCGTTTGGAGTGAGGCTGCAAAGGGCATGCCAAAGGAAGTG